>NC_052058.2:122624926-122732613 GCF_903992535.2 Arvicola amphibius | reverse complement strand
GAGAGAGAGAGAGAGAGAGAGAGAGAGAGAGAGAGAGAGAGCTTAGATTTGGTGAGGTGATGCAGAGGATGTGGAAGGAGTCAGGTGAGGGAAAATCGTAATCAGAATATATTGTATGATTATACTCTATTTTCAACAGCCAGAGAGAGATAGAAATATAGTTAGTTATGTAGGTAGGTAGATAGATAGATAGATAGATAGATAGATAGATAGATAGATAGATAGATAGATAGATGTACCATCTTTCTACAAAGGCAAGCTCATATAAATAACATGACCTTTCAGTGAAAACCCCAAGACAATTTCACACCATCCAACAAAGAAACCCCCCAAGAAAGATGGTTACTGTGGGGAGTAAAGGTATCATTCAAACTTGAAAATGAAGACTTTGCAAGGTCAGTATAAACTAAGGCAAAGCAAGAGCACTGGGCCCTCACTGCACATGTGCACTAACACAATTTGCTACAGGGGCTATGACTTTTGAGGAAGAATGTTCAATCTTGCCTTTTCCAGTGTTGCTTGACAATAATTGTTACATAGCTAGCTGTATTTGTGCTTGACTGGTAACCATTGAGTTGCTTCTTTGACCTGGAGTTTGGTCTGGGTTGGTGACTTTTTTGGTTCTATGCTTTTTGTTTGTTTGGTTAGTTTTTTCAGTTTTTCGAGTTAGGGTTTCTCTGTAGCTTTTGGAGCCTGTCTTGTAACTAGCTCTTGTAGACCAGGATAGCCTCGAACTAACAGGGATCCCCCTGCCTCTGCCTCCTGAGTGCTGGAATTAAAGGTATGCACTACCACCACCGGGCTTTGGTTCTGACTATGTTTATGTTAGTGAAATATAGTTAAACAGAGGTGATCCAAAAGAAAGCTGGACACAGAGATGCTGTCCAAATTAAGGATTTTCTGGTGCCATAAAAATGGCATAAAATCCCCTTAGGGTTCTGTGAATTCCCAGACAGTAAGCAAACACAACTTGTCTTATTGAGGCAATCCACGAACAAAAAGTGCAGGCAGCAGTACATGCCAAGAAATAAGCTCCACATAGCTGTTTCTCAGCACAATATGAAAGCAATTTTGTGACTATTGTGTAAGAAGAAATTTGATAAGGATCATACAGATAAGAAACACTACCAGTAAGAAAAAATTTGATAAGGTGCTTACATATAAGAAACACCAATAAGAGGGCTTGGAAGCTGAGGATGGGGGTTGGGCATGAAGAACTTGGATTATGGGATATGGGAGAAATCTTTCCTGGATCCATGGAGGACACCGGGAGTTGGAGAACCCAGCTATGCTTTCTATACTGCAGGCTCCTTAGCATCTGCGATCTGTGAGTGACCCAGTATCCTGGTCATATTCCTTTATGTAAGTATAAGACCAAAGCTCCAGCAGGTTTCCTGTCACCCTATAATCCCCATATTGACTACAATAGTGTTACCAAACAACAGGTAGAGAAATGAATTGAATTTCTATGTATACAATAATAAATTATCAACATGTAGATGATGATAGAGAGATTGGACGCTTAAAAAAAGGAATCCCACACTAGCTCAGAACTAAGAAATAGGCCAGTGTTTATTAAAGGGCAAAACATACAAAGTCAGGATTCTCTGCTTGAACAATGGATGAAGATCAGATCCAAAGCAAACTGAATAGCAGACAGGGCCCAGGGCAAAGCAGAGAGGAATGGGCCGGGTGCACTTCTGCATCCAGGTAAATAGTCTATGAGGCCACGCCCCAGTAGGTGGGTAGTTGCTAGCTATACACCTTCCCGCAGCATGTAGAAAGTGCAGGGTCCTAGCACAGCTTCTTATACTGTATCCATTTCACAAATTGAAGTTATTCAGATATAATTCAATATAAGCTTTATATCACATTTTAACTGTGTATATATATTTACATATATTTTACTAAATATATAATTATGTATAAGAATATATAGATTTTTACTAAAGAATCCTGCAAAGAATCTGAACTTGAAGATGGCTGTACAAGTTTGCATTTCCACCAAGAATGGATGAGTGTTCTCTGTACACTACATCATCTCCAGCATTGGTGGTTGTGATCTTAGTCATTCTGATAGATATAAGATGGTATCTCAGAGTTGTTTTGATTTGCATTTCCCTGATGGCTAAGGATGTTGAACATTTCTTTAAGTATCTTTTGACCATTTGAGATTCTTCTGTTGACAATTCTCTGTTTATTTCTGTGCCCCATTTTTTATTGGGTTATTTAGAATTTTGATGTCTAATTTCTTGAGATCTTTATACATTTTAGAGGTCACTCCTTTGTCTGATGTGGGGTTGTGATATGGGAGTACCTCTGTGTGCTGTGATTACCATTAATGAATAAAGAAACTGCTTTGGACCTATAGTGAGGCACAACTTATGCAGGCAGGAAAAATGAATGCTGGGAGAAAGAAGGGCTGAGTCAGGGAGATGCCATGGAGCCGCTGCCAGAAGTCAGACACTGCAGAAACTTGCCATTAAGCCACTGCCACATGGTGATATACAGAATAATAGAGATGGGATAGTTTAGGATATGAGTTTAACCAGAAATACGCTTATTGGACAAACAGTATTGCAAATAATATGGTTTTTTGAGTGGTTATATCGTTGCTGGGCATATAAGACAAACAAGTGACTCTTCCTTCAACAAATTGGCACCTGTGTGGCCAACTAAAATCCATGTAAAACCCGAGAAAGCTTGAAAAGGAATTCTAAACATAAAAACACAGACTTTGACACAGCTTCTTGCTGTTTGCTGGTGGTGTGCTGCAGCTCCCTTAGGAGAGGTTTTCCTGATTCAGCCGCAACCATTTTAAAATGCTGACTTTTGGGGCTGTGCTACCAGCGCAACCACTGGCTCTTTTGGGAAACCGAGCATTTGGATGGGGTGTGTGAGCAGTGTGCTATGGCTTGCTTGGTGGCAACATGGACTGACTGTGTGCCTGGAAGTGGTGAACACAGCTAGAGGCACTAGCTGGTCTACCATGCTGGACAGGACAGGGTAAGCAGGAGGTAATGGCACAGCTTGGTTTTAGACTTGGCAGGCAAGGAGAATTTACCCTATATACCCTAGTAATGGTGAAGCTTAAAGAGTTTTTTTTTTTTTGAGACAGGGTTTCTCTGTGGCTTTGGAGCCTGTCCTGGAACTAGCTCTTGTAGACCAGGCTGGCCTAGAACTCACAGAGATCCGTCTGCCTCTGCCTCCCGGGTGCATGAAACTTAAGTTTTAAGAAGTGATTAGCGTTTTAAAAACCATTCCTGGACAAGAAAGAATTATAGCTATGCAATAAATACAAATCCAGATAGAAAAAAAACTCTAAATGAATCACAGTGTTGGATAAATCTACATAGGCCTGGGAGAGAGAAGAAAAAGAGTATAGAGAGTCATAAAAGGAAGTTAATGGTTTAAAAAAATAAAGTCTTTAAAGAGACAAAGTACAGATAGTCATAGATTAAAAGGAGTAAAAAAAAAATAAACCACATAAAGATAGACTATACACAGAAAGTCTGGATTATGTATATTATTGTGTTTTTTTAAAAAATTTTTTGACTGCGAATGACCTAAGTACAGAAAGACATTTCATTGTATGGACTGCTAAACTACACCAGCATGTATACTATTAAGGTATCATGACTTCCAAATTTGGGTCTAAGGACATGTTGCTTTGGAAAAGAGGTTCTTTTCTTGTTTCCACAGAGGATAAGAACCTATGGATTTCTCCCAGACTGGTGTGGTTTGATGGAACAAAACTTACTGAGGGCCACCGTGAACACCTCAAAAACTTACTGTGCTCAACAATCTGTAGGAAGCAGTATGGAGAAAATAATGCCCATATTCCCAAATATTGTCTATAAATGTTTCTTTATATTTAAAAGGGAATATACTTTAGATATGAATAATTTGCTTTGGTATGGATCCTGGTTTATTGATACAAATTTAAGGTTTATTTTGTTATATGTATATGTATTTCTGATCTTGATTAAGGTATTGTGTTTGTGTAGTAGATTTAAAATGTAATGTATAATTAAGAAATATAATTGAATAGATACTCATCTATAATAGTCAAGCTTCTAGTCATGTTAGTTAGATCTTCTAGATGTACAGAGATGTATTTCAGATAGATAGGTATTTTTCAAACCTTTCAAAGACTACAGACTATGGCATTTAAAATGTTTTAAGAATTCAGAGAGACCGCTGAGGGTCTGGATGTGAATCTGGGACCTTCAAGGGAGTAGACCTAAGCCAGGACACTGGTGGGTTTGGCCTTGAGTCCAGGACCTCCCAGGAACTAGGCCTGAGCCTGGACCTTGTGAGTCTGGGCATGAGTGAACCTGGGCCCTCTGAGGGAATAGAAATAAACCAGACATCATGGCAAAACCAGGCGTGAGTCTGGGTCCTCAGAGGGCGTAGGTATGAGCCAGGACCTCTGTGGGTCCGGGAATTGGTCTGGGACAGCAAAGGGAATAAGCAGGAACCTTGAACCTCTGCGGGTCGAAGCATGAGTCTGTGATCTCTGAAGCAGTAAGCAGGTTCTCTGTGGGTCCGGGTACACCTGAGCCTAAGAACTTCAAGGCAGTAGACTGGAGCCAGAAACCTTTCCAAGTCCAACTCCAACTCAGGGACTTGTGCAGGAGGTAATCCATACCAGGATTTATAGATACAGGCCAAAGCCAGTAACCTAGGCCACATTTTCCCTGAGGCAAGGAATTCCACCTTGGGCAACAAATTCCTCAGGAGTGGCTCTGAATGAGCTACCTAGGACAGAGAGGTCCTGAGGAAGCAGAAGCCAGGAGCAAATCCAGTCCCAGAAGCCAACCCAGTCCTGGGACACTGGCAGACCAAGATGAGCCAGCAACTTGACCCAGAGTCAGTGATCTCCACCAGAACCAGACTGGGACAGAAGAAGCTACCTAGGACAGAGAGTGAACAAGCTCCACCTGGATCAGAAGCCAGTAGCAAATACAGTCCTGGGAGCCAACCCAGTCCCGGGACACTGGCGGATCAGGATTGAGCCAGCAAGCAGATCCAGAGCCAGTGATCTCCACCAGGACAGATCCAACTCCAAGCCAAGGACTTCTACAGGAGGAGATCCAGAATAGGATTTTCAGAAACAGATCAAATCCAGAAACCTAGGCCAAAGTAGGCCTGAGACAGCACAAGGGAGAAGAGCAAAGCACAGGAGCACTGAGCTGTGTCCAGAACCACCGAGTAAACAAGGTAACTAGAACTGTGACACCAACTGTACCAGTAGGAACAACCACCTGAGCTTTGGACTCGCTGGCACCTAGAAGATTATTCAAGAGAATCTCAGACAGACCCAACTACACCTATTAGAGGAAAATATGAGTAGAAAAGGTAAGATCACACGCTATACCACAAGAACAACACAACACCAGTAAAACTTAAATGTAGTAGGAGCAGCAGGCTGCGTTCCTGCCTGGCTCCCGGCCGCCTGGCTAGCTTATGCCCCGAAATAATTACACGAAAACTGTATTCATTTAAACACTGCTTGGCCCATTAGCTCTAGCCTCTTACTGGCTAACTCTCACATCTTGCTTAACCCATTTCTAATAATCTGTGTAGCACCACAAGGTGGTGGCTTACCGGGAAAGATTCAGCATGTCTGACCTGGTGGCTGTCTTCATGACGACTGTCTTACTGCCTTCTTCCTCCCAGCATTCTGTTCTGTCTTCTCCGCCTACCTATATTCTGACCTATCAGGCCAAGCAGTTTTCTTTATTAATTAACCAATGAAAGCAACAGATAGAAAGAAGACCCACCTACATCACCTAAAGACCCTACAACAGCAAGACTTGAATAACCAAATATGGATGAACCAGAAGAAAATGACTTAAAAATAAATACAGGAAAATGTTTGAAATTCTTAAAGATGAAATGAGAAATTCCCTTAAAGAAATGGAGGAAAAGGCAAACAAAAATTGTAAGACATCAGCAAATCACTTAAAGAAAACCAAGAAAAAGAAATCAAACATATAAAAGAAACTATTCAGGATTTGAAAACTGAAATAGAAACAATAAAGAAAACACAAGCCAAAGGAATTATAGAAACAGAAATCATGAGCAAAAGGTCAGGAACCACAAATGCAAGCATGAACAGCAGAATATAAGAGACAGAAGAGAGAATCTCAAGTGCTGACGATACAATAGAAGAAAAAGACTCATCAGTTAAAGAAAACATTAAATCTAAGAACAGCTTAACCACAAATATCCAGGAAATATGGGACATCATGAAAAGGCCAAATCTTAGAATAATAGGTATAGAAGAAGGAGAAGAAGTTCAACTCAAAGGCATGGAAAATTTATTTAACAAAATCATAGAAGAAAACTTTCCTTACCTAAAGAAAGATATGCCTGTGAAGATACAAGAAGCTTACAGAACACCAAATAGACTGGATCCAAAAAAAGTTCTCTTGACACATAATAATCAAAATACTAAACATACAGAGTAAAGAAAGAATATTAAGAGCTGCAAAGGAAAAAGGCCAAACAACATATTAAAGTAGACCTATCAAAATTACACCTGACTTCTCACTGGAGACAATGAAAGCCAGAAGGTCATGGTCAAGCATTATCCAGACATGAAGAGACCACGGATGCCAGCACTGACTACTATACCCAGCAAAACTATCAATCACCATAGAAGGACAAAACAAGATATTCCATGACAAGTCTAGATTTCACCAATTCTTAGCCACAAACACAGCCATACACAAAATACTAGAAGGAAAACTCCAAAACCCAAGGAAGAAGGCCAAACCAACAAAAACACAGACAATTGATGATGTCATAACAGCAAATCCCAATGAATGAAAAAAATTCATGAATTAACATCACCTACAATGGAAACTAAATTAACAGGAGATAGCAATCACTGGTCATTAATATTCCTTACTGTAAGTGAACTAAACACACCTATAAAAAGGCACAGGCTAACAGATTGGACACAAAAATAGAATCCATCCTTCTTCCTCATACAAGACACGCATATCGGGCTGGAGAGATGGCTCAGAGATTAAGAGCACTGGCTGCTCTGCCAGAGGTCCTGAGTTCAAGTCCCAGCAACCACATGGTGGCTCACAACCATCTGTAATGAGATCTGGTGCCCTCTTCTGGCCTGCAGGTATACATGCAGGCAGAACACTCTGTACTTAATAAATAAATATTAAAAAAATAAAAAACATATCAACCTCAATGACAGACATTGTCTCAGAGTAAAGGGTTGGGGAAAAATAACAATCAAATGGACATAAGAAAGAAGCAGGTACAGCTATCCTAATATCCATCAAAATAGTCTTCAACATAAAACCAATCAAAAGAAACAAAGAAGGACATTCCATATTAGTCACAGGAAAAATTCATCAAGAGTAAACTTTAATATTGAACATCTATGCCCCAAATACAAAGGCACCATTATATTTTAAGAAACACTTCTAAAGTTTAAATCATACATTAAACATTCCATACACTAATAGTGGGAAATGTCAACACTCACCACTGCACAGGTGAATCAGACAAAATATGAATAGAGAAATAAGAGAACTAACATGTTATGACTAAAATGTACTTAACAGACATAAAATATTCCGTCCAAAACAGAAAAGAATATACCTTCTCAGCACCTCACGGAATCCTCTCACAATTTGATCACATACTCAGTAACAAAACAAACCTCAAGAAATAGAAAAAAATTGGAATAACCCAATGTACCTTATCAGATCACCATGGTTTAAAACTAGAAGTCAACAGCAATACTAATTCCAGAAAACCCACAAACACATGGAGATTAAACAATGCTCACCTGAATCATCAATCAGTCAAGGAAGAAATAAAGGGGGAAATTAAAGACTTCCTAAAATTAAATGAAAATGACCACACAACATACCCAAATTTATGGAACACAGTGAAGGAAGTGTTAAGAGGAAAGTGCATAGCATTAAATGCCTACATAAAGAAGCTGGAAAAATCCCACACTAATGAATTAACAGAAAATTATAAAACTTTAGAACAAAATGAAGCAAACTCACCTAAGAGAACTAGACAACAGGATATAATCAAAGTGAAAGCTGAAATCAACAGAATAGAAACAAAGTAAACAATACAAAGAATCAATGAGACAAAGAGTTGGTTCTTGGAGATAATCAACAAAATAGACAAACCTTTATCCAAACTAACCAAAAGGTGGAGAGAATATCCAAATTAACAAAATCAGAAATGAAAAGGGAGACATGACAACATACATGGAGGAAATACAGAAGATCATCAGGTTGTATTTCAAAAAACTGTACTCCACAAAATTGGAAAACTTAAAGAAAATGGACAACTTTCTGAATAAATATCACTTACCAAAATTAAATCAAGACCGGATAAGCAAATTAAACAGACCTATAACTGCTGAAGAAATAGAAACAGTCATCAAAAGTCTCCAAACCACAAAAAGCCCAGGACCAGATGGTTTCAGCTCAGAATTCTACAAGACTTTCAAAGAAGAACTAATACCAATATTTCTCCAGTTATTCCACACAAAAGAAACAGAAGGAGCATTGCCAAACGCTTTTTTAAAAATGTTTTATTTATTTATCATGTATACAATATTCTGTCCGTGTGTATGCCTGTAGGCCAGAAGAGGGCACCAGACCCCATTACAGATGGTTGTGAGCCACCACGTGGTTGCTGGGAATTGAACTCAGGACCTTTGGAAGAGCAGGCAGTGCTCTTAACCTCTGAGCCATCTCTCCAGCCCCCATTGCCAAACTCTTTTTATGAGGCTACAATTACCCTGATACCCAAACCACGGAAAGACATTACTAAGAAAGACAATTACAGATCAATCTAACTCATGAACATTAATGCAAAAATAATAAATAAAATACTGGCAAATTGAATCCAAGAACACATTTGAACCATCATCCACCATGATCAAGTCAGATTCATCCCACAGATGCAGGGATGGTTCAACAAATGAAAATCTGTCAATGTAATCCACCATATAAACAAGCTGAAAAATAAAAACCACATGATCATCTCATTAGATGCCAAAAAAGCTTTTGACAAAATACAACATCCCTTTATGATAAAGCTCTTGTAGGGATACAAGGAATACCTAAACATAATTAAGGCAATATACAGCAAGCCAACAGCCAACATCAAACTAAATGGAGAAAAACTATTAGCAGTTCCACTGAAATCAGGAACAAGACAAGATTGTCCACTCTCTCCATATCTATTCAATATAGTTCTTGAGGTCCTAGCTAGAGCAGTAAGACACCAAAGGGAGATCAAGGGGATACAAATTGGAAAAGAAGTCAAACTCTCACTGTTTGCTGATCATATGATAGTTTACATAAGTTATTCCCAAAATTCTACCACTCATAAACACTTTCAGCAATGTAGCAGGATACAAGATTAACTCAAAAAAAATCAGTAGCCCTCCTATACACAGATGATAAAAGGACTAGGAAAGAAATCAGAGAATCAACGCCCTTCACAATAGCCACAAATAGCATAATATCTGAGAGGAACTCCAACCAAACAAGTGGAAGACTTGTATGTATGACAAGAACTTTAAATCTTTGAAGAAAGAAATTGAAGAAGACACCAGAAAGTGGAAAGATATCCCATGCTCTTTGGTAGGCAGAATTAACATAGTAAAGATGGCAATCTTACCAAAAGCAATCTACAAATTCAACACAATGCCCATCAAAATCCCTGCAAAATTCTTCAAGACCTCTAAAGATCGGTACTCTTTATAAAGTAAAAAACTTTAGAAAAGGAAAAAACCCGGGATCTCCAAAACAATCCTGTACAATAAAAGAACTTCTTAAGGCATCACAATTCCTGACTTCAAACTCTACTACACAGCTACAGTACTGAAAACAGCCTTGTATTGACATAAGAACAGACAGGAGGACCAATGGAACTGAATAGAAGACCCAGATATCAATCCACACATCCCTGAACACCTGATCTTTTATAAAGAAGAAAAAAATCAAATGTAAAAAATAAAGCATATTTAACAAGTTGTGCTGGCATAACTGGATATCCACACGTAGAAGAATGAAAATACACCCACATCTGTCACCATGCACAAAACTCAAGCACAAATGGATCAAAGACGTCAACATGAAGCCACACTGAACCTTATAGAAGAGAAAGTGGGAAGTACACTTGAATGCATTGGCACAGGGATCCACTTCCTAGATAAAACACCAACAGCACAGATACTGAGAGAAACAATTTATAAATGGTTTCTCCTGAAAGTGAAAAGTGTCTGTAAAGGAAAGGATATGGTCAACAAGACAAAAGGAAAGCCTACAGAATGGGAAAAGATCTGTACTAACCCCACATCAGACAGAGGACTAATCTCCAACTATACAAAGAACTCAAGAAATTGGACACCAAAAGAACACATAATCTAATAAAAAAAAATGGAGTACAGTCCTAAACAGAGAACTCTCAACAGAGAATTCAAAAATGGCTGAAAGAAACTTAAGGAAATGTTCAACATCAGAGAAATGCAAATCAAAACAACTCAGATTCCATCTTAGACATGTAAGAATGGCCAAGATCAAAACCACTAATGACAATTTGTGCTGGAGAGGTTGTGAGGAAAAGGGAACACTTCTGCATTGCTGGTGGGAATACAAACTGGTACAACCCCTCTTTGGATGTCAGTGTGGCAATTTCTCAGAATATTGGGAAACAACCTTCCTCGAGACCCAGTAATACAGCTTTTGTGTATGTATCCAAAAGATGCTCAATCGTGCCACAAGGACATGTGCTCAACTACGTTCACAGCAGCTTTGTTTGGCATAGCCAGAACCTGGAAACAACTTATGCCCCTCGACCGAAGAATGGATAAGGAAAATGTGGTACATTTACACAATGGAGTACTACACAGCAGAGAAAAATAACAACAGCTTGAATTTTTCAGGAAAATGGATGGAGCTAGAAAACTTTTGAGTGAGGTGACTCAGACATAGAAAGACAATTATCACATGTACTCACTCATAGGTGGTTTTTAAACATAAAGCAAAGAAAGCCAGCCTACAGACCACAATCGCAGAGAACTTAGTCAACAATGCAGACGCTAAGAGAGACTTACATAGATCTAATCTACATGGGAAGTAGAAAGTAGAAAATGACAAGATCTCCTGAGTAAATTGGGAGCATGGGGACCTTGGAGGAGGGCTGAAGAGGGTAGAGGAGAGGCAGGGATGGGAACAGAGAAAAATGTAGAGCTCAATAAATATCAATTAAAAAAAGAATTTAGTACTTATCATAACATTGAGACACATATGCTCCTGGCAACTGCAATCTACTTCAAGAAGAAGATGGGCATTGAAGAGGCTTCTCATGGAGTCCATTAACCATTTGGGAAAGAAACTGCTCTTGCCTGGACTGCTTAATGAACTGGACATGCAAGATCCACAGAGAAATGACTGCTGAACTTGCCTAAAGGTGAAACCATCCTTCGGGGTTCCTGCTTTATCAAAGAGTCTGCTAGATATTCTGCAGGACACAGAACAAAGTGACTGACAGACTGCCAGTATAGGTGGCACTGTCTTTGAAATTTCCAGCTTTATGGAAAGTCTGTCAGATACTATGGGACTATAGGCTGTAGACAGATGCCCCTGTGGTACAGAAGAACTTTGGGAGACTATCCAGGCAGCGAGATGTCTCTATTAATTCTAGAGTTTTGGAAGTTGCTTACAATGCACTTCCTGTTTACTTGGGTAATATTATATCCCTCTGGAGCTTTTGATGCAGTTGAAGAATTTAGTTATAGTTTTTTTTTTCATTCTCATGGTTTATTTTTTTTTTTATATTTAAAAATTTCCATCTCCTTCCCTCCTCCTCCCCCTCCCTCCGCTCCTCCTCCCCCTTCCCGCCCCTCCTTCTCCCCCTTCCCTCCCCTTCCCTCCACCCATACCTCCCCTCCCTCCCTCTCAAGGCCAAGGAGCCATCAGGGTTCCCCACTCTATGCTAAGTCCAAGGTCCTCCCAACTCCCCCCAGGTCCAGGAAGGTGATCGACCAAGCTGAGAAGGCTCCCACAGAGCCCGTCCATGCAGAAGAATCAGAGCCCAGCGCCAATGTCCTTTGCTTCTCAGTCAGCCCCCGCTGTTGGCCACATTCAGAGAGACGGGTTTGGTCGCATGATCCATCAGTCCCATTCCAACTGGAGTTGGTGATCTCCCTTTAGTTCTGTCCCACCGTCTCCATGAGTGAACGCACCCCTCACGTTCCTGACTTTCTCCCTCATGTTCTCGCTCCTTCTGCTCCTCATCAGGACCTTGGGAGCTCAGTCCAGTGCTCCAATGTGGGGCTCAGTCACCTTCCCCATCTGTCGCCAGCTGGAGGTTCCCTCACGGTCCTGACTTTCTTTCTCGTGTTCTCCCTCCTTCTGCTCCTCATCAGGACCTTGGGAGCTCAGTCCGGTGCTCCAATGTGGGGCTCTGTCATTTTCTTCATCTATCGTCAGGTGGAGGTTCTATGGTGATATGCAAGAAATTCATCAGTATGGCTATAGGAACTGGCCTTTTCAGGCTCCCTTTCCTCAGCTGCCCAAGGAACTAACTGGGGGCATCTCCCTGGAAACCTGGGAACCCCTCTAGGGTCAAGTCTCTTGACAACCCTCAGGTAGCTCCTTAAATTAAGATATATGCTTCCCTGCTCCCATATCCACCCTTCCTATATCCCAAGCATCCCATTCCTCCGAGCTCCCCCCATTCTTCCCTTCACATTTTTCTCTCCCCATCTTCCCTTGGCCCAGTCTCGGCCAACCCTCAAGTTCCCAATTTTGCCTCGCGATCGTGTCTACTTCCCATATCCAGGAGGATTACTATATCTTTTTTTGGGAGTTCACCTTCTTATTATCTTCTCAAGGATCCCAAATTTATAGGCTCAATGTCCTTTAATTATGGCTAGAAACCGATTATGAGTGAGTACATCCCATGTTCATCTTTTTGGGTCTGGGTTACCTCACTCAGAATAGTGTTTTCTATTTCCATCCATTTGCCTGCAAAATTCAAGATGTCATTGTTTTTTACCGCTGAGTAGTATTCTAGCATGTATATATTCCACAGTTTCTTCATCCATTCTTCCACTGAAGGGCATCTAGGTTGTTTCCAGGATCTGGCTATTACAAATAATGCTGCTATGAACATAGATGAGCATATGCTTTTGTTGTATGATTGGGCATCTCTTGGGTAGATTCCCAATAGTGGAATTGCTGGGTCCTGGGGTAGGTTGATCCCGAATTTCCTGAGAAACTACCACACTGCTTTCCAAAGTGGTTGCACAAGTGTGCATTCCCACCAGCAATGGATGAGTGTACCCCTTACCCCACAACCTCTCCAGCAAAGGTTATTATTGGTGTTTTGGATTTTAGCCAATCTGACAGGTGTAAGATGATATCTCAAAGTTGTTTTGATTTGCATTTCCCTGATAGCTAGGGAGGTTGAGCATGACCTTAAGTGTCTTTTGGCCATTCGAACTTCTTCTGTTGAGAATTCTCTGTTCAGTTCCGCGCCCCAATTTTTAATTGGGTTAATTGGCATTTTACCGTCTAGTCTCTTGAGTTCCTTATATATTTTAGAGATCAGACCTTTGTCAGTTGCAGGGTTGGTGAAGATCTTTTCCCAGTCAGTAGGCTGCCTTTGTGTCTTTGTGACAATGTCCTTTGCTTTACAGAAGCTGCTCAACTTCAGGAGGTCCCATTTATTCAATGTTGCCCTTAATGTCTGTGCAGCTGGGGTTATGCGCAGGAAATGTTTCCCTGTGCCCATTTGTTGTAGAGTACTTCCCACTTTCTCCTCTATCAAGCTCAATGTGTTCAGATTAATATTGAGGTCTTTAATCCATTTGGACTTGAGTTTTGTGCATGGTGATAGACACGGATCTACTTTCATTCTGCTACAGGTTGACATCCAGTTATGCCAGCACCATTTGTTGAAGATGCTTTCTTTCTTCCATTGTGTGCTCCTTTATCAAAAATCAGGTGTTCGTAGGTTTGTGGTTTAAGATCCGGGTCTTCTATACGATTCCATTGGTCAACTTCTCTGTTTTTATGCCAATACCAAGCTGTTTTCAATACTGTAGCTTTGTAATAGAGTTTGAAGTCAGGGATGGTAATGCCTCCAGAAGTACCTTTATTGTATAAGATTTTTTTGGCTATCCTGGGTTTCTTGTTTTTCCATATAAAGTTGATTATTGTCCTCTCAATCTCTGTGAAGAATTTTAATGGGACCTTGATTGGGATTGCATTGAATCTATAGATTGCTTTTGGTAGAATTGCCATTTTTACTATGTTGATCCTCCCAATCCACGAGCAGGGGAGATCCTTCCATTTTCTGGTATCCTCTTCAATTTCTTTCTTCAAAGACTTAAAGTTCTTGTCAAATAAATCCTTCACTTCCTTGGTTAGAGATACTCCCAGATATCTTATGCTATTTGTGGCTATTGTGAAAGGTGATACTTCTCTGATTTCCCTCTCTGCTTCCTTATCCTTTGTGTATAGGAGGGCGACTGATTTTTTGGAGTTGATCTTGTAACCTGCCACGTTACTGAAGGAGTTTATCAGCTGTAGGAGTTCTTTGGTGGAGTTTTTGGGGTCGCTTATGTATACTATCATATCATCTGCAAATAATGAAAGTTTAACTTCTTCCTTTCCAATTCGAATCCCCTTGATTCCCTTATGTTGTCTTATTGCTATTGCTAGAACTTCCAGCACTATATTGAAGAGATAAGGAGAGAGTGGACAGCCTTGTCGTGTTCCTGAATTTAGTGGGATAGCCTTGAGTTTCTCTCCGTTTAATTTGATGTTAGCTGTCGGCTTGCTGTAAATAGCTTTTATTATATTTAGGAATGACCCTTGTATCCCTAATCTCTCCAAAACTTTTATCATAAAAGGGTGCTGAATTTTGTCAAATGCTTTTTCAGCATCTAATGAGATGACCATATGGTTTTTTTCCTTCAGTTTATTTATATGATGGATTACATTGATAGATTTTCGTATGTTGAACCAGCCCTGCATCTCTGGGATGAAGCCTACTTGATCGTAATGGATAATTTTTCTAATGTGTTCTTGGATTCGGTTTGCCAGTATTTTATTGAGAATTTTTGCGTCAATGTTCATGAGTGAGACTGACCTGTAATTCTCTTTCTTGGTTGAGTCTTTGTGTGGTTTAGGTATCAGGGTAACTGTAGTTTCATAGAAGGAATTTGGCAGTGACTCTTGTGTTTCTATATTATGAAATACCTTAAGGAGTATAGGTATTAGGTCTTCTTGGAAGTTCTGGTAGAATTCCGCATTGAAACCATCTGGTCCTGGGCTCTTTTTGGTAGGGAGGTTTCTGATAACAGTTTCTAATTCTTCGCGACTGACAGGACGATTTAGAGCATTTACCTGGTCCTGGTTTAACTTTGGTATATGGTATTTATCTAAAAAACTGTCCATTTCTTTTACATTTTCCAATTTTGTGGCATACAGGCTTTTGTAGTAAGATCTAATGATTCTCTGAATTTCCTCTGTGTCTGTGGTTATGTCCCCCTTTTCATTTCTGATCTTAATAATTTGCGTGTTCTCCCTCTGCCGTTTGATTAGTTTGGCTAAGGGTTTGTCAATCTTGTTGATTTTCTCCAAGAACCAGCTTCTTGTTTCATTGATTCTTTGGATTGTTTTCTGTGTTTCTATTTTGTTGATTTCTGCCCTCAGTTTGATTATTTCCAGTCTTCTACTTCTCCTAGGTGAGTCTGCTTCTTTTTTTTCCAGAGCTTTCACGTGTGCTGTTAAGTCACCAATGAGTGCTTTCTCCGTTTTCTTTAAGTGGGCACTTAGTGCTATGAACTTTCCTCTTAGCACTGCTTTCATTGTGTCCCATAGGTTTGAGTATGTTGTGTCTTTGTTTTCATTAAATTCAAGAAAGACTTTAAGTTCTTTCTTTATTTCTTCCTTGACCCAGGTGTGGGTCAGTAGTTGACTGTTCAGTTTCCATGAGTTTGTGGGCTTTCTGGGGGTAGCATTGTTGTTGAATTCTAATTTTAATCCATGGTGATCCGATAAGACACAGGTGGTTACTAATATTTTTTTGTAACTGTGGAAGTTTGCTTTGTTACCAAGTATATGGTCAATTTTCGAAAAGGTTCCATGAGCCGCAGAGAAGAAGGTATATTCTTTCCTATTTGGGTGGAATGTTCTATAGATGTCTGTTAAGTCCATTTGGTTCATTACCTCCATTAAGTCTTTCAATTCTCTGTTAGGTTTCTGTCTGATTGACCTGTCCATTGGTGAGAGAGGAGTGTTGAAGTCTCCAACTATTAGTGTGTGTGGTTTGATGGCTGCCTTGAGTTCTAGAAGTGTTTCTTTTACATAAGTGGGAGCTTTTATATTAGGGGCATAGATATTCAGGATTGAGACTTCATTCTGATGGATTTTTCCTGTTATGAGTATAAAGTGTCCCTTTCCATCTCTTCTGATTGATTTTAGTTTGAAGTCAACTTTGTTGGAAATTAGTATGGCCACACCCGCTTGTTTCTTAGGGCCATTTGCTTGATAAACCTTTTCCCAACCCTTTACTCTGAGTAGGTGTCTGTCTTTGTGGTTGAGGTGTGTTTCTTGTAAACAGCAAAATGTTGGATTCTGTTTTCGTATCCAGTCTCTTAGCCTGTGCCTTTTTATAGGTGAATTGAGACCATTGATATTAAGTGATATTAATGACCAGTGGTTGTTAACTTCAGTCATTTTTAGTAGTAGAGTTTGTGTGTTTCCCTTCTTTGAGTTGTGCTGGTGAAGGGTCGCTAGATGCCTGAGTTATTGTGGGCAATGTTGGACTCCTTGGTTTGTGATTTTCCTTCTATTACTTTCTGCAAGGCTGGATTTGTGGCTGCGTATTGTTTAAATCTGTTTTTGTCCTGGAATATCTTGTTTTCTCCATCAATGGTGAATGCAAGCTTTGCTGGGTATAGTAGTCTAGGCTTGCATCCATGTTCCCTTAGTGTCTGTAGCACATCTATCCAAGCTCTTCTGGCTTTCATGGTTTCCATTGAGAAATCAGGTGTAATTCTGATAGGTTTCCCTTTATATGTTATTTGACCTTTTTCCTTTGCAGCTCTTAATATCTGTTCTTTATTCTGTATGTTTTGTGTTTTGATTATTATATGGCGTGGGGATGCTTTCTTTTGATCCAGTCTATTTGGTGTTCTGTAGGCTTCTTGTACCTTCATAGGAACATCCTTCTTTAGGTTGGGGAAGTTTTCTTCTATAATTTTGTTGAATATGTTTTCTGGGCCTTTGAGTTGTAATTCTTCTCCTTCTTCTACCCCAATTATTCTTAGGTTTGGTCTTTTCATGGTGTCCCAGATTTCCTGAATGTTTTGTGTTAAGAATTTGTTAGATTTGTTTAGTTCTTTAATCTGTGAGTTTATTTCCTCTATAGTATCTTCAGAGTCCGAGATTCTTTCTTCCATCTCTTGTATTCGGTTGGAAATACTTGTCTCTGAAGTTTCTGTTCGTTTACTCAGAGTTTCCATTTCCAGTCGTCCCTCAGATTGTGTTTTCTTCAATACCTCCATTTCATTTCTCAGGTCTTGTACTGTTTCCCTTACCTGTTTGATTGCTTTTTCTTGTTTTTCTTGTTTTTCTTGGGTATCTTTGAGAGATTTATTTATTTCGTCTACCTTTTTGTTTGTCAACTCCATTTCTTTATGGCAGTTTTTTACCTCCTGTTTAAGGTCCTCTATTATTTTCATAAAGTACTGTTTAAGGTCGGATTCTTCTATATCTTCTGGGGTAGGGTGTTCAATTCTTGTTGTTTCGGGATGTCTGGATTGTGGTGATGTCATGTTGCCTTTCATGTTGTTGGAGGAGCTCCTGCATTGGCGCCTGCCCATCTCTTCCTTCAAAAGGAGCCCGGAGGCGTTTGGTGTCCTAGACCAATCTTTGCTGTGACTGAAACTGGTTGGATCTCCCCTGTGTCAGAGGAGGACCTATTCCTTGCGTCACAATCTGAAGAAGCCCGCACTCCCTTGCAGGAATCCCCAGACCTGCCTGGAGGCCAGAGTCTGATTCCTCTGGGTGGATGGCCTTAGAACAGGAGCAGGACACCAGTTCAGGTGGAACTGAACTGGTGGAATACCACACAGCGAACCTGGCAGCACAATCTGAAGGAGCCCGCACCCCTCCACAGGAATCCTCAGACCTGCCTGGAGGCCAGAGTCTGACCCCTTTGGGTAGATGGCCTTAGAACTGGAGCAGGACACCTGAGAACACTAGGGAAAGCTTGGGAGACACAGGGACAGGAGAAACAGACACAAGGCTGCAGAGGGACGTGGGGGTAGGGGGTCTGTGCTCTCTTCCAGGGCAGGTTGCCCCAGGGTCCGCATTCACTCACCAGTTCAGATGGAATGTCAGTGCACAGGATCAGGGATTCCAGGCAGCCCAGGGTCTCCGCCCAGACAAAAGGGCCAAGGTGGGGGCAGGGCGGGATGGAATACCACACAGCGAACCTGGCAGCACAATCTGAAGGAGCCCGCACCCCTCCGCAGGAATCCTCAGACCTGCCTGGAGGCCAGAGTCTGACCCCTTTGGGTGGATGGCCTTAGAACTGGAGCAGGACACCTGAGAACACTAGGGAAAGCTTGGGAGACACAGGGTCGGGAGAAACAGACACAAGCCTGCAGAGGGAAGTGGGGGTAGGGGGTCTGTGCTCTCTTCCAGGGCAGGTTGCCCCAGGGTCTGCATTCACTCACCAGTTCAGATGGAATGTCAGTGCACAGGATCAGGGATTCCAGGCAGCCCAGGGTCGCAGCCCAGACAAAAGGGCCAAGGTGGGGGCAGGGCGGGATGGAATACCACACAGCGAACCTGGCAGCACAATCTGAAGGAGCCCGCACCCCTCCGCAGGAATCCTCAGACCTGCCTGGAGGCTAGAGTCTGACCCCTTTGGGTGGATGGCCTTAGAACTAGAGCAGGATACCTGAGAACAACTAAGAAAATATCACTGGTGCTACTGTGTTGAGAGGTCAGCGAGGTATGAAAGTGCATCTCCAGAAGTCGTCATCAGGACTGCAGTGTCCCAAAGAATGATGGATCCTCTGGCAGACTGTCAGGTCCCCTTACAGGCCAAGCAGCTCTCAGACAAAGGCCTACCCTGCCCCAGGCAGGCCAATGTAGGAGGGGACCTCCCACGGGCCTGGGTGCACTCAATTCCAGGTCCCCAGAGCCCAAACAGGCTGAGCTGTGGGATTTTGTGGCCCCAAAGACGGGAGGATGAGGCAGGGGGAGGGGGGGAGGATTCTGGGTGCAAGCTGGGAAGGGACAGGAAGAGAGAGGCAGTATCCGGGGAGAATAACCCCTGCAGGAAGAGCAGGAAGTGTGCTGGTGGCAGGGGGAGTTGTGGAGTGTCTGTGGTCCCTCTCCGGGCAGCTGCCGCGGTTCAGGCACTCACTCCTCACTTACCCCAAAGAATGATGGATCCTCTGGCAGACTGTCAGGTCCCCTTGCAGGCCAAGCAGCTCTCAGACAAAGGCCTACCTTGCCCCGGGCAGTCAAATGAAGGAGGGGACCTCCCACCGGCCTGGGTGCACTCAATTCCAGGTCCCCAGAGCCCAAACAGGCTGAGCTGTGGGATTTTGTGGCCCCAAAGACGGGAGGATGAGGCAGGGGGAGGGGGGAGGATTCTGGGTGCAAGCTGGGAAGGGACAGGAAGAGAGAGGCAGTATCCGGGGAGAATAACCCCTGCAGGAAGAGCAGGAAGTGTGCTGGTGGCAGGGGGAGTTGTGGAGTGTCTGTGGTCCCTCTCTGGGCAGCTGCCGCGGTTCGGGCACTCACTCCTCACTCACCCCAAAGAATGATGGATCCTCTGGCAGACTGTCAGGTCCCCTTGCAGGCCAAGCAGCTCTCAGACAAAGGCCTACCTTGCCCCGGGCAGTCAAATGAAGGCTAGTTATAGTTTTTTATTTATGATAAAAGGTAAAGTAGATATAAATATTGTAACCGTAATTCTTTCTTTATACCTGTTTTGTCATATGTAAGTTTACTATGTTAAATACATACAGAAAAGGGAGGGTGATATGGGAGTCCCTTCTGTGTGCTGTGATTACCATTAATGAATCATAAAAACTGTTTTGGGCATGTAGCAAGGCAGAACTTAGGTTGACAGGGAAAACTAAGCTGAATGCTGAGAGAAAGAAGAGCGGAGTAGGGAGAAGCCATGGATAAGCCACCAGAGTCAAACATGCTGAACTTTTGTCAGTAAGCCACTGCCATATGGCGATAGACAGAATAATACAGATGGGTTAGTTTAGGATATTGATTTAGCAGAAATACGCTTAAGGTATTGGCCAAACGATATTGCAAATAATATGGTGTTCTGAGTGGTTATTTTTTGGCTGGACAGCCATGACAAACAAGCAACCC
The DNA here is from genome assembly GCF_903992535.2 of Arvicola amphibius. NCBI lineage: Eukaryota > Metazoa > Chordata > Mammalia > Rodentia > Cricetidae > Arvicola > Arvicola amphibius. The sequence goes on along the minus strand of NC_052058.2, from coordinate 122,712,172 downwards.
TTCCTTCAACAGGATTGGTAAAGATTTTTTTCATTCAGTAGGCTGCCTTTTTATCTTATTGACTGTGTCTTTTGTTTTACAGAAGCTTTTCAGTTTCAAGAGGTCCCATCTATTTATTGTTGCTCTCAGTATCTCTGCTACTGGGGTTATATTTAGGGAGGGGTTTCCTTTGCCCATGCATTGAAGACTACTTCCCACTTTCTCTTCTATCAAATTCAGTGTGGTCAGATTTTTATTGAGGTCCTTAATCCATTTGGACTTGAGTTTTGTGCATGGGGGTAGATATGGATCTATTTTCAGTCTTCTGCATGTTGACATCCATGTTATGCCAGCACCATTTGTTGAAGATACTTTCTTTTTTTTCCATTGTATAATTTTAGCTTCTTTGTGTCCGACCATTAGTGTGTGGGGTTTGTATTGCGATTTTAGTTTTAGTAATTTTTTTTTACATATGTAGGTGCTCTTGTATTAGAGGCATAGATGTTCAGGATTGAGATTACATCTTGATGGATTGGTCCTGTTATGAGTATAAAGTGTCCTTCTCCATCACTTCTGATTGATTTTAGTTTGAAATCTATTTTTGTTAGTTATTAGGATAGCTACACCTGCTTTTTTCTTAAGCCCATTTGATTGGAAAACCTTTTCCCAACTGGTTTTTTTTATTAAAAATATCAGCCTCCTCCCTGCTTCCCATTTACCTTCTCCTCTCCCCCTCCAGTCTCCCTCTCCTGTCCGAAGAGCAGTAAGGGTTCCCTGCCCTGTGGGAAGTCCAAGGTCCTCCCCCCTCCATCCGGGTCTAGTAAGGTGAGCATCCAAACAGGTTAGCCCCCCCCCCCCACAAAGCCAGTATATGTAATCCAGTGTCATTGCTTTTGGCTTCTCAGCAACCCTCATTGTCCGCCATGTTCAGGGAGTCCGGTTTTATTTCGTGCTTTTTCAGTCCCAGTCCAGCTGGCCTTGGTGAGCTCCGATTAGCTCAGCCCCACCATCTCGGTGGGTGGGTGCACCCCTCGCGGTCCTGACTTCCTTGCTCATGTTCTCCCTCCTTCAGCTCCTCATTTGGACCTTGGGAGCTCAGTCCGGTGCTCCAATGTGGGGCTCTGTCTCTAACTGCATCCAATGCCAGATGAAGGTTCTATGGTGATATGCAAGATATTAATCAGTATAGCTATAGGATCGGGCCATTTCCAGCTCCCTCTCCTCAGCTGCCCCAGGAACTAGCTGGGGGCATCTCCCTGGACACCCGGGGACTCCTCTAGAGTCAAGTCTCTTGCCAACTCTAAAATGGCTCCCTTAATTAAGATATATACTTCCCTGCTCCCATATCCATCCTTCCTATATCCCAACCATCCCATTCCCCCAAGCTCTCCCCATCCTCCCCTTCACATTTTTCTCTCCCCATCTCCCCTTACCCCCGTCCCACCCCACCCTCAAGTTCCCAATTTTTGCCCCGCAATCTTGTCTACTTCCAATATACAGGAGGGTAACTCTATGTTTTCTTTGGGTTCACCTTCTTATTTACCTTCTCTAGGATCATGAATTATAGGCTCAATGTTCTTTATTTATGGCTAGAAACCAATTATGAGTCACTACATCCCATGTTCATCTTTTTGGGTCTGGGTTACCTCACTCAGAATAGTATTTTCTATTTCCATCCATTCGCATGCAAAATTCAAGATGCCAATGTTTTTTACCGCTAAGTAGTACTCTAATGTGTATATATTCCACACTTTCTTCATCCATTCCTCCATTGAAGGGCATCTAGGTTGTTTCCAGGTTCTGGCTATTACAAATAATGCTGCTATGAACATAGTTGAACAAATGCTTTGGTAATATGATAGGGCATCTCTTGGGTATATTCCCAAGATTGGAATTGCTGAGTCCTGGGGTAGGTTGATCCTGAATTTCCTGAGAAACCACCACACTGCTTTCCAAAGTGGTTTCACAAGTTTGCATTCCAACCAGCAATGGATAAGTGTACCCCTTACTCCACAACCTCTCCAGCAAAGGCTGTCATTGATGTTTTTGATTTTAGCCAATCTGACAGGTGTAAGATGGTATCTCAAAGTTGTTTTGATTTTCATTTCCCTGATCGCTAAGGAAGTTGAGCATGACCTTAAGTGTCTTTTGGCCATTCGAACTTCGTCTGTTGAGAATTCTCTGTTCAGTTCAGTGCCCCATTTTTTAATTGGGTTAATTAGCATTTTGAAGTCTAGTCTCTTGCGTTCCTTATATATTTTGGAGATCAGACCTTTGTCTGTTGCAGGGTTGGTGAAGATCTTTTCCCAGTCAGTAGGCTGCCTTTTTGTCTTAGTGACAATGTCCTTTGCTTTACAGAAGCAACTCAGCTTCAGTAGGTCCCATTTATTCAATGTTGCCTTTAATGTCTGTGCTGCTGTGGTTATATGTAGGAAGTGGTCTCCTATGCCCATATGTTGTAGAGTACCTCCCACTTTCTCCTCAATCAGGTTTAGTGTGTTCAGATTGATATTGAGGTCTTTAATCCATTTGGACTTGAGTTTTGTGCATCGTGATAGATATGGATAGATATGGATTCTGCTACAGGTTGACATCTGGTTATGCCAGCACCATTTGTTGAAGATGCTTTCTTTCTTCCATTGTGTACTTTTAGCTCATTTATCGAAAATCAGGTGTTCATAGGTTTGTGGGTTAAGATCTGGGTCTTCTATTTGATTCCATTGGTCGACTTCTCTGTTTTTGTGCCAGTACCAAGCTGTTTTCATTACTGTAGCTCTGTAATAGAGTTTGAAGTAAGGGATGGTAATGCCTCCACAAGATCCTTTATTGTTTAAGATTGTTTTGGCTATCCTGGATTTCTTAGTTTTCCATATAAAGTTGATTATTGTCCTCTCAAGATCTGTAAAGAATTTTGTTGGGACCTTGATGGGGATTGCATTGAATCTATAGATTGCCTTTGGTAGAATTGCCATTTTTACTATGTTGATCCTCCCAATCCAAGAGCAAGGGAGATCCTTCCATTTTCTGGTATCCTCTTCAATTTCTTTCTTCAAAGACTTAAAGTTCTTGTCAAATAGGTCTTTCACTTCCTTGGTTAGAGTTACCCCAAGATATTTTATGCTATTTGTGGCTATCGTGAAAGGTGACACTTCTCTGATTTCTTTCTCTGCTTCCTTATCCTTTGTATATAGGAGGGCGACTGATTTTTTGGAGTTGATCTTGTATCCTGCCACGATACTAAAGGAGTTTATCAGCTGTAGGAGTTCTTTGGTGGAGTTTTTGGGGTCGCTTATGTACACTATCATATCATCTGCAAATAGCGAAAGTTTAACTTCTTCCTTTCCAATTCGAATCCCCTTGATCCCCTTGTTTTGTCTTATTGCTATTGCTAGAACTTCAAGCACTATATTGAAGAGATAAGGAGAGAGTGGACAGCCTTGTCGCGTTCCTGAATTTAGTGGGATGGCCTTGAGTTTCTCTACATTTAATTTGACATTAGCTGTCAGCTTGCTGTAAATAGCCTTTATTATATTTAGGAATGACCCCTGTATCCCTAATCTCTCCAATACCTTTATCATAAAGGGGTGCTGAATTTTGTCAAATGCTTTTTCAGCATCTAATGAGATGACCATATGGTTTTTTTCCTTCAGTTTATTTATATGATGGATTACATTGATAGATTTTCGTATGTTGAACCAGCCCTGCATCTCTGGGATGAAGCCTACTTGATCGTAGTGGATAATTTTTCTAATGTGTTCTTGGATTCGTTTGCCAGTATTTTATTGAGAATTTTTGCATCGATGTTCATGAGTGAGATTGGCCTGTAATTCTCTTTCTTGGTTGGGTCTTTGTGTGGTTTAGGTATCAGGGTAATTGTAGCTTCATAAAAGGAATTTGGCAATGACTGTTCTGTTTCTATATTATGAAATACCTTAAGGAGTATAGGTATTAGGTCTTCTTGGAAGTTCTGGTAGAATTCTGCATTGAATCCATCTGGTCCTGGGCTTTTTTTGGTAGGGAGGTTTTTGATAACAGTTTCTAATTCTTCGTGACTAACAGGACTATTTAGACTGTTCACCTGGTCCTGGTTTAACTTTGGTATATGGTACTTATCTTAAAAAAGTCCATTTCTTTTGCATTTTCCAATTTTGTGGCAGTGTTGATGAGAGTGGTAAGAGCCATGCTCTGGACTGGGTGACCAAGTGCAGGGAGAGTCCAGCAGTGCAGGACCTTCTGCTTGCCTGTCCCAGGACCTTGTCTTCCTTTCTGCCTTCTTAATGGACTGCAACGGTGGACTTGGGCCAGCACTGTTCTCAGACATTCTGCTGCCTAAAAGCTATCCTTATGTAGTCAAGAATTAGGACGCTAAGGTGGTGATTTAGAACTTGACATCTCTAAACATCTGTACCTTCTGTTCTAGGCTCTATTTTCATTTTGTTTTGAAGCCTTGTGCACCCTTTAAAGTGAAGTTCTTGTCCCACTAAAAACAGCTTTCACCTAGGAACTTGTTACAAGGGTGACATCTCACTTCTCCTCCAGACCTAAGAATTGGAATCTCTGGACAGCAAGTCTAGCAGTCTGTTTCCACAAGGCCTTTAAATGACTCTGATGGATATTAAAGTACTCAGTTGGTGGGAGTGCTGGGGAGAGGGTCGGGGATGGTACTAAGTTAAGGTGCCTTTTCCTGTGTCCCCTGCACTGTGGGGTGCTCTACTTACTGTCCTAATCCTTTCCTGTGAAGGTCTTGTCCTGGCTTCCTTTTCTGTTGCTGTGACAAAGCAGGAATCCAAACCAACTCAGCTGAGGAAAGGATTTTTCATCTCACAACTTTCAGGCCGTGATCCCCCAGTTTGGGAATTTGGGGCAGGAACCGTGGAGGAAAGCAGCATACTGGCTTGCACAGCTTGCTTTATTTATACGGTGCAGGACGACTTTTCCAGGGTCAGCACCACACACAGTGGGCTGGACCTACACACACACACAAATAATCCCTTAAGAAAATGTCCCCACTTCTTCCTTTCTAATTTGAATCCCCTTGATCTCCTTTTGTTGTTGCCTTATTGCTATTGCCAAAACTTCAAGGACTATGTTGAAGACATATGGAGAGTGGACAGCCTTCTCTTATTCCTGATTTTAGTGGCACCTCAGTGCCATGTCATCACATGGTGTCTGTCATCATTTCTCTTCTATCAATCACCATGTGAGAGGACAACAGCAAACTGTCTGAGACGCTGGGATCTGGATGCTGGTGGCTTGCTCTTTATCTTTCCACCTGCAGAACTGAGAATATTCATCTTCTTTCTCTCTTTCCTCTTGCTTGTTCTTTTTTATTTTTTGGTAATTTTTTTCATTTATGATGCTTTGTTGAAACACATAATCACATATAATCTCATAACTTTAATCTGTAGAAAACCTATGCCCATCAAACTCCCAGGCTCCCTGGGTGGATCTACCACAATTATTATATTAATGTTCATCTCAGACTGCCCTCTGACTTCACATCTCTATACTCAAATGTTAGTGAGCTCTCACTCCTCATCAGAGAAGTTCCGTAATGCAGGAACCTGTGTTTCCCAAGGAAACTCAAAACTCAGAGAAGTGTCTGTGGAGTTCACAGGCACAAATTCATATTGCACCTTCCTCTGAGGCTCAGACCCCATCCTGGAAGAAGGATGAAAAGATTTTAGATCCAGATGCCATAGAATTGCAATGAAGCTCTGTCTTCTGGATGTGAGAGTCCTGCTGCTCTTAGGACCTCTGTGATAAAGGCACTCAGTATTCTAGCATGGAAAGAAAGGAGCTCACTGGCCCCTCCCCTAACAGAGATGTTGACAGTTGATGGCTTCTAGAGGAAGAAGAGTCAACTTTTCTTCTGCTGCTGATGTAAGGGTAAGTGGAGCAACATTAGGTTGATAGCTCTACATACATGAGAGTATGGACATGGAATGATCTCACAGCTGATTTTGAAATCATGGAGGATCTGGAGAAATTAAGGGGACTATGGTAAATGTACACTATATTTATGTATGAAATCCTCAGAAACTAAAATGCATTATTTGAAAGTTTGTTGTTTAATGCTGCTAAAAAAAACCTTATGAAACCTTATGATATTTTAAAGGAACAGGATGAGAACTCACTTATTGAATTTTTCTCTATGTGGAGTGGAAGTCGTTGTCACCACAACTCGGCTCTATGTGCTTTGTACTAAAAGACTTTGGCTGCAGAGCCAGATGATGGGTGGGGCTCAGGTCATTCACTTATGCTTCTCACCTTCCCTTCTTCCAGGAAATGTGAACTCCTGTCTTGTGGATCTTACTGGGGCCTGTGAGAAATGTTTCATCATCTTTGGAGAAAAGGTTATTTTAATTACTGTTACTTTTTTTCTATTTCTGTACCTAAATATCGAATTAGCCCGGTACCTAATCCAAGAAAAATGGAAAGTCATAGAACTCAGTTGCTCAAGCTTCTTAAGAAGATTCGTTATTACTTTTCTCTACCCCAAGTGCCTTATGTCGCAGAGTGTTGCATTTCAGCACGAATGTGTGACTGTTGACAGCTGAGTTGATTCAGGTGAAACATCCTAGGCACAGCAAGAGCAGAAAGTCAATGCCGCTGTGTTCTAATAAATATTCTCTTGTGAACAGATTTGCAAAATTACAAATAGAGGCCAGCCTTCCTTGCAGAATCAGCATGCTTACAGAAAATGTAGGTAAAAAGAGTAATCTTACAAAGTGATTTTAAAGCTATTTCCTATATAAGGTAGAAATGTACAAGGTTAATCATTTTCATTGATGTTACATGAAATTTAGTTAATATTCTCGCTATTTGACGCTTCTCTTCTGTATACAACATAAGTAATGCTCATTCATGTAACCTTTAGGTAAATAGGCAGAGGAGCTTGGTGCAAGATGTATCAGTGTATTCCACTTGTTCTTGACCCTCCTTGTCATTGCAGAACCATTTAAAAGCCTCCACATTGAGGTCAGGTGTAAAGATTGCAAGCCTTGTGTGTTAATGTGGTGAGCCGTGGATCTCATAACTTGAGAGACAGAGAAAGGAGGAGGGATGTGAGCTCAAGGCCAGGACTGCCCATGGAGCAATACCTGACCTGGTGTCAAATATCAAACCAGATATTAGATACTGACAAAATAGTTATCGAATGAAAAGGCTGATGTTCTGGATACAGAAAACCACTTTTAAAGAATTCTTCTATGGGCCAGGCAGTGATGGCGCACGCCTTTAATCCCAGCACTCGGGAGGCAGAGGCAGGCCAAACTCTGTGAGTCTGAGACCAGCCTGGTCTACAAGAGCTAGCTCCAGGACAGGCTCTAAAGCTGCAGAGAAACCCTGTCTCAAAAAACAAAAACAAAAACAAAAACAAAAACAAAACAAAAAAAAAGAATTCTTCTATAGTTTGGACACTCAGGTAATAGATGGCCCTTAGCTTGTAACAATATAAACAAGTTCTTTATGTTTCCAGAGCTTCTCTATTCATTGCTTTTTTCTGAGTGAATGATATATATCTCAGGAGTTTAATTCCTGACATGAACCAACTATTCAATTCATTTGCATAAAAAGTGAAAATGGCTTAATTTTTATGTAGAAAATATAAAAGCATAGTAAGCGTATTTGAGGTGTGGGAAAATAGTTGTGTGTGTATGTAATATACATAGGAAATTGAAAGATATGTTTGGAAGATAACTCCTGGTGTTCTGGAGTCTGACTCACTCAGGTACCTGTATAAATCTTAAACAAAGGCCGGCCAGGGTTCTGCTGCTCCAGTGAGAATCTGAGTGTGCTTGTGGTCCTCTCTTCTGTGCTGCGTTCCTTCCAGATGCAGGAGCATAGTAGGGATTGATTTAATATGAGAGACGGGCTTGGGGAAATGTGTGGGTGGAGGAGGCTGTAGGATAGGATAGAGCATTATGCCTTTGATGTCAGCTGTTTTAAAGGCTCAAGATGGCTCTCCCTGTCCCCATAGAACCCACATGTCCAACATGGTGCTGCAATGTCTGTGTTTGTGTCTCCGTGGAAGAAGAGAGATCTAGGTGTGGAGACAAAAGTGTTGACATACAATACCTACACAGGAAATCTGTTTCACTGCATAAATGCTACAGTATTCAGTATCTAACCCAGCCAAAGTTTCCCATTAAATAGTTCCTAAACTTTACATTTATAATTTGTAAAATGAAATAAATCCTCACTGCTTCACTATCCTTCTTGTACTAAATCTCATCTTTTATGTTCTCTCTCCCTCAAATGTTTTTTTCTTATTGATACATATTTTTGGAAAAATGCATGAGGGTATGACTTCAATAGGCTGTGCCTGTTCAGTGACGCTTGCGTGTATAGTTGTCAGGTCTGAATACTAGGTACTGGATGACCAGGTAAAGGACTCATCTCTAGGGACAGCTAATTCTCCCTCCATCAGCAACCCTCAGTTGCCTACAGCTCTTTGTGTTGGGTTCAGTCCCCATGAGGTTTCCCCCACCCACAAAAGCCTGTCCAGTGGGATTGTCCTTCTTTCTGTCTCATTTTGACTCCCACATTTTGTGGTTTAAGGGGTGTGGATTCCATGTTATTTCTAGGAGTCCCCCTTACTGTGTCTGTTACAATCAGTACTGAACACACCAGCAAATCAGCAACCTGTGCTTCCAAAGATCATGAGGGGCAAGTCCAGAGATGCAACAGGTCAGCCTCTAGCATCTCTAATTAAAGGAGCAGAGCACATTTTACTGTTCCTCTGACATGATCTGTACCTGATTGTGTTGGGGCACCATGCAGAGGACATCAGTGGGAGTCCACTCATCCTCACATGGAGTCTCACTGGAAGATAATTTCCAGATTCTGGTGTCCTGTGATCCACACTGAACCTTCAGTTACTCCTCTGCCTCCCAGACCTTCCTCAGCACCTAATCAGATTTTGCCACCAGATGTGGTTGGGAGCTGCTCCTCCGAATTAGGAATTTTATCCCAGTGATTTTACAGCTAGGTGAGGAATCTTGCCTACTTGGCCCCTTTCACTCAATTTTTGTTTTGTTTTTTTAACTGACTCCTGCAAATGGAAAAGTTAACAACCATGGATGGAAGTTCATCTATCTTCAGGAAAAGGAAAGGGCCAAATAGACATTTCAAGATCAACCATGATAGCATATCAACATTATATTTATTCAGAACTATATACAAAACATTTGGAAACACACTTGCAGTAAGACTGATGACTGCAAGGCTGTAGACCTATGAGAGATCTATAGTCATCAGGTTATAATTCTGTCGTCTTCTAGGTAGGCTCCTGTGAACAAGCATAGGGATGCATGTCTGGTCGTTGAGCATGCCACCAAACATGCCTCCAGAGGAGGAACTTCAGCATTTTCCATTATGCATTTTTATTAAAGCCATGTCCTGGATCATGACAGTCAAAATCCAATGACTTACTTAATGTTTCTAATCAGGTCAGGCTGAGGGCCAAAGTCAGCAATGAGAAGGTGGGGAACCTGATAGATCAGGAAATGAAGATTTAGACCACAGTCTGGAAGTCTATGAGGCTGATTTCATATACCAAAAAACCAACTCTGGTCATTGTGGTGGTTCCATTTTTCTCTGAGGCTGTGATGTTGGCCAACACAAACACAATCACTTGTGCTGGAGCTATTGGAGACAGGGGGCGTATAATGGCTCATGGGTGCGGCCCACACACTCATCTTGCCAAATCTGCCCAGATTGTTTGTTTGCTGTCTCCCACACATGATGAAGGCCATGTTTTACGGTCCTGTGTCCTCCCTGGTGAGCATATCTCCTGCATTTGATGGAGAGAATTCAAATTTGACACAGGTTTCTTGGTGCAAGGTTAGCCACAGCCGACATTGCTATCAATCTGGGGTCTGTCATCCACTCAGGAAGCCTTCTTTCTTCATTTAATGTGTTTGGTGAACAGAGTCTAGCCTCAGGTAAAAACCAGTTAAAGTCAGTATAGGGCCATGTGCCATGTATTAAGTTATGACCATGTTTTTGATCATTAAGGAGAGTGGGTCTTTGTCACATTCAAGGTCATGGTTTGTGGTCCTGGCTTCCTTACTGTCAGAAAAGTACTTGGTTTGTAAAGAGAGGGTGCGGCCCACACACCCTAAAATTTAATCTTGACATGATTTACTGGTAATCAGGAAGCTGGCAGGACCCCATGATATCAGTTTATGGCCTTTGTCCTTTTCTCATTCTTCAGACAACCAACTCATGGTGTTCTAGTGTGTAGACATTACTGTAGTAGTACATGTCCTAGGTCAGACCCAAGGTCAAACTGTTGTTCTTGACCTGGACACAGAGGATTTCCTGGGTGCGGCCCACACACCCTTCATTCCGAGCTGTGTTCCTGTCATTTGACATTCATGTGTGGTCCAGATTATTTCAAAGCCATGAGGTTGCCTTGACACATTTGGGAGAATTTTGCCTGTGTTGGAGCAATCACGAATATAACCCACAAACCAGAAAAAAAACAAAAAAAGCTTTAAGATGAACTTCTTCTGGATCAGAGTTCATGGCTTATGACCTGATGTCACTCACTGATGAAGATTCCAGTTGTCATGGTGAACATGGCATGGCCTGGGTCACAGATGAGGCTATGGTTGTCCAACAAAATAAATTGACATGAAGATAATGCTTGGCTTGAGTCCTGGTCATGGTTATTGGGTGTTCATTTCCTTTGATCATTGAGATGAGGTTTGGTCCCTTTAATGCCTGGCTCCTCTATGGTGGGATTTTGTCCTGGAATGCATAGAGCAAGGGTGCGGCCCATACACCCTTGAAGATGATCGCCCAGAATACTTGCAGTTCGGGAGCAGACAGATTTCCTTTGAGGTCCGTTCATGGCCTTGCTCCTAGATTAGTAATTATGTCATCAAGTTCTGAATCTTGAAAGATATAATGTGACCAGGAGTCAGTTACTCAGAACAAGACCAAATTTATATTAGTCGACAGTTCTTAGAAAACAGGTTGTTGCATGAATTACATTTGAGAACTGTTCATTCCTAAAGAAATCAGTTTAAGATCTCTTTAATTCAAGGTAAGACTATGTCTCAGACAGCGAGAGGGCACAGTATGATACTCTTTTTTATGTGCTATGTCTATATTGATAGATCATTTCAATATGGGCCCTGGCACATCACAGCAATGGTTCATACTTGCTGACGTGTGTTGAGGATGTGGTCAGCATTGAATAAAGTATATGTGTGTGCCCCACACACCTGATTTTGAGCATGTCAGTTTACATGAGTGCTCAGAAAGAGAGTAGTGTGGTCAAGGCCACGATTATGGATGAGCAAGCTGGGATGTCTCTGCATGGATGTCTCAGCTGGTTGTAAAATAGCTGAAAATGAGGCCTAGGACCAGTGTGGCTCATGGTACATGGTCTAAATACAATGCTGATTCTCTTTAGTTTTGGCCTTGGCACTCTTCTTTATGTGCAGGGCTTATTGGGAGAGAATGAATCTGGGCCAGTTGTCCCAGTGCTCTGTTTGTTCTAGGCCCGAGATACTTGTGTTTTTGATTCCACCATGGACACACTCCTGTGTGTTTGGGTCTTTAGGCCTTTGCTAGTTTTGTATTTTCCCAAATGTCTTGATGCTCTGGGCCCATTATTGGTGAGGGTCAGGTATAGCTCCAGACACACATCTCTTCTTCTTTGGGCTCAGGGCTCTTTGCATTCATGGAGAGGCCCTCAGCCTCATCTCATCTTGCTTTGGGCCCTGGACTCTGCAGCATAAGATATAGACACAGATCCTAAGGTCTTTTTTGGACCCAGAAGTCTTCAGTTTGAGAGATGGGCCCAGGCCTATTTCTCTCCTTTTATTTGGGCCTAAGTCTCTTCAGGATTAGGGATTCACCCAAACCCACATCTCTACTATTTCGGGGTTGGGATTCTTCTTGTTTAGCAATAGACCCTGGCCCATAGATTTTCTTTGTTGGTCCTAGGCCTCTACATGGACAAAAGTAGACCCAGCCACATATTTCTCCTTTACTAAGGGCAGGGGCTCATTAGGCTAGGTAAATGACCCAGGCCTGCATCCCTTCCTTTGGGCATGGTCTCTTCAAGTTTGAAACAGCCACAGGGTCATATGTTGCTTTAAGGCCAAGCCCTCTTCCATATGAACAATAGGCTCAGACCAACATACCTTTATAATCTGGGCCCAAGCCTCTTCATGGATAAAGATGGGTGAGGCCCACACCTTCTCTTACTAGGGCCAAAACATCTTCAGTGTTAGAGAATGGCCCAGGTTCCCATCTATCCTTTCTTTGGTCTCAAGCCTCTTCACTGTTATGGAATCCACATCTCTTCTTTCTTTGGTCCCAAGCCGATTCAGGGTTAGGGAATGGCCCAGGCGCACATCTCTTCTTGTTTCGGTCTGGCCTTCTTCAAGGTCATAGGAAGCACCATGCCAAGTTCTTCATCACTAAGAACAGACCTCTTAAGGGAAAGGATTAGGCCAAAGACCACATGTCTTCTTCATTGGTCCCTGGACTCCTTAATGTCAGGGTTAATTCCAAGTGCACAATTACCTTTTATTAATCCAAGGCTCTTAAAGCTAAGCACACATCTTATATTAATGGGGCATAGGCCTCTAAAGGATAATGGTTAGGTCCAGGCCCACATCATTTCTTGATTGGTCCCAGGCCAATTCAGGGTAAGGGCTAGGCCCAGGCCCAATTCTTTTCTTCATTTGGCCCAGGCCTCTTCAGGGGAAGGGTTAGGCCCAGGACCACATCTTTTCTTCATTGGGCCCAGGCCCTTCAGGGTAAAGCTTCGGCCCAGGCCCACATCTTTTCTACATTGGGCCCAGGCCAATTCTGGGTAATGGTTAGGCCCAGGCCCACATCTTTTCTTCATTGGGTCCAGGCCTCTTCAATATTGTGGTTAGGCCCAGGCTCACATCTTTTCTTCATTGGGCCCAGGCCTCTTCAGTGTTAGGGTTAGGCCCTGGCTCACATCTTTTATTCATTGGGCCCAGGCCAATTCAGGGTAAGGGTTAGGCCCAGGCCCATTTCTTTTCTCCATTGGTCCCAGGCCTCTTCAGTGTAAGGGTTCGGCCCAGGCCCCCATTTTTTCTTCATTGGGCCCAGGCCAATTTGGGGTTAGAGTTAGGCCCAGGCCCACAACTTTTCTTCATTAAGCCCAGGCAAATTCAGGATAAGGGTTAGGCCCAGGCCCATGTCTTTTCTTCATTGGGCCCAGGCCTCTTCAGTATTATGGGTAGGCCCAGGCCCACATCTTTTCTTCATTGAGCCGAGGCCAATTCAGGGTTAGGCCCAGGCCCACATCTTTTCTTCTTTGGGCCCAGGCCAATTCAGGGAAAAGGTTAGGCCCAGGCCCACATCTTTTCTCCGTTGGACCCAGGCCTCTTCAGTATAATGTTAGGCCCAGGCCCACATTTTCTTTTCACTGGGCCCAGGCCTTTTCAGTATAAAGTTTAGGCCAAGGCCCACAACTTTCATTCATTGGGCCTGGGCCTGTACAGGATATTGGTTAGGTCCAGGCCCACATCTTTTCTTCATTGGGCCCATTCCCCTTCAGTGTAAGGGTTCGGCCCAGGCCCCCATTTTTTCTTCATTGGGCCCAGGCCTCTTCAGTGTAAGTGTTCGGCCCAGGACCCCATATTTTCTTCATTGAGCCCAGGCCTCTTCATTATAAGGCTTAGGCCTAGGCCCACATCTTTTCTTCATTGAGCCCAGGCCAATTCAGGGTAAGGGTTAGGCCCAGGCCCATTTATTTTCTTCATTGGGCCCGGGCCTCTTCACTATTATGGTTAGGCCCAGGCCCACATCTTTTCTTCATTGAGCCCAGGCCAATTCAGGGTAAGGGTTAGGCCCAGGCCCATGTCTTTTCTTCATTGGGCCCAGGCCTCTTCAGTATTATGGGTAGGCCCAGGCCCACATCTTTTCTTCATTGAGCCGAGGCCAATTCAGGGTTAGGCCCAGGCCCACATCTTTTCTTCTTTGGGCCCAGGCCAATTCAGGGAAAAGGTTAGGCCCAGGCCCACATCTTTTCTTCATTGGACCCAGGCCTCTTCAGTATAATGTTAGGCCCAGGCCCACATCTTCTTTTCACTGGGCCCAGGCCTTTTCAGTATAAAGTTTAGGCTAAGGCCCACAACTTTCATTCATTGGGCCTGGCCCTGTACAGGATATTGGTTAGGTCCAGGCCCACATCTTTTCTTCATTGGGCCCATTCCCCTTCAGTGTAAGGGTTCGGCCCAGGCCCCCATTTTTTCTTCATTGGGCCCAGGCCTCTTCAGTGTAAGCGTTCGGCCCAGGACCCCATATTTTCTTCATTGAGCCCAGGCCTCTTCATTATAAGGCTTAGGCCTAGGCCCACAACTTTTCTTCATTAGGCCCATTCCCCTTCAGGGTAATGGTTAGGCCCAGGCCCCCATCATTTCTTCATTGGACCCAGGCCTCTTCAGTATAATGCTTAGGTCCAGGCCCACATCTTTTCTTCATTTGTCCCAGGCCAATTCAGGGTAAGGGCGAAGCCCAGGCCCAAATCTTTTCTTCATTTGGCCCAGGCCTCTTCAGGGGAAGGGTTAGGCCCAGGACCACAGCTTTTCTTCATTGGGCCCAGGCCCTTCAGGGTAATGGTTAGGCCCAGGCCCACATCTTTTCTTCTTTGGGCCCAGGCCAATTCAGGGTAATGAGTAGGCCCAGGCCCACATCTTTTCTTCATTGGGCCCAGGCCTCTTCATGTTAAGGGTTAGGCCCAGGCCCATTTCTTTTCTTCATTGGGCCCAGGCCTCTTCAGTGTTATGGTTTGGCCCAGGCTCACATGTTTTCTTCATTGGGCTCAGGCCTCTTCAGTATAATGTTAGGCCCAGGCACATAAATTTTCTTCATTGGGCCCAGGCCTCTTCATTATAAGGGTTAGGCCCAGGCCCACGTCTTTTCTTCATTGGGCCCAGGCCAATTTGGGGTTAGCCTTAGGCCCAGGCCCACAAATTTTCTTCATTGAGCCCAGGCCAATTCAGGGTAATGGTTAGGCCCAGGCCCATTTCTTTTCTTCATTGGGCCCAGGCTACTTCAGTGTAAGGGTTCTGCCCGGGCCCCCATATTTTCTTCATTGGGCCCAGGCCAATTCAGGATTAGGCCCAGGCCCATATCTTTTCTTCATTGGGCCCAGGCCAATTCAGGGTAAAGGTTAGGCCCAGGCCCACATCTTTTCTTCAATGGACCCAGGCCTCTTCAGTATAATGTTAAGCCCAGGCCCACATCTTCTTTTTATTGGGCCCAGGCCTTTTCAGTATAAAGCTTAGACCCAAGCCCACATCTTTTCTTCATTGGGCCCAGGCCAATTCAGGGTAAAGGTTAGGCCCAGGCCCACATCTTTTCTTCATTGGGCCCAGGGCAATTCAGGGTAATGGTTAGGCCCAGGCCCATTTCTTTTCTTCATTGGGCCCAGGCCTCTTCAGTGTAAGGGTACGGCCCAGACCCCAAATTTTTTTTCTTCATTGGGCCCAGGCCTCTTCAGTGTAAGGGTTCGGCCCGGACCCCAAATTTTTTTTCTTCATTGGGCCCAGGCCTCTTAAGTGTTGGGGTTAGGCCCAGGCCCACATCTTTTATTCATTGGGCCCAGGCCTCTTTAGTATAATGGTTAGGCCCAGGTCCACATCTTTTCTTTATTGGGCCCAGGCCAATTCAGGGTGAACGTTAGGCCCAGGCCCACATCTTTTCTTCATTGGGCCCATTTCCCTTCAGGGTAATGGTTAGGCCCAGGCCCCCATCATTTCTTCACTGGGCCCATGCCTCTTCAGTGTAAGGGTTAGGCCCAGGCCAACAACTTTTTTTCATTGGGCCCGTACCTCTACAGGATAATGCTTAGGTCCAGGACCACATCTTTTCTTCATTGGGCCCAGGCCCTTCAGGGTAATGATTAGGCCCAGGCCACCATCTTTTCTTGATTGGGTACAGGCCTCTTCAGTATAACGTTTAGGCCCAGGCCAACAACTTTTCTTCATTGGGCCCGGGCCTCTACAGGATAATGCTTAGGTCCAGGACCACATCTTTTCTTCATGGGCCCAGGCCCTTCAGGGTAATGGTTAGGCCCAGGCCCATTTTTTTTCTTCATTGGGCCCAGGCCTCTTCAGTGTAAGGGTTTGGCCTGGACCCCAAATTTTTTTTCTTCATTGGGCCCATTCCCCTTCAGGGTAATGGTTAGGCCCAGGCCCCCACCATTTCTTCATTGGGCCCAGGCCCCTTAAGTGTAAGGGTTTGGCCCAGGCCCACAACTTTTCTTCATTGAGTCCAGGCAAATTCAGGGTAAGGGTTAGGCCCAGGCCCACATCTTTTCTTCATTGGGCCCAGGCCTCTTCATGGTAAGGGTTAGGCCCAGGCCCACATCTTTCCTTCATTGAGTCCAGGCAAATTCAGGGTAAGGGTTAGGCCCAGGCCCATGTCTTTTCTTCATTGGGCCCAGGCCTCTTCATGGTAAGGGTTAGGCCCAGGCCCACATCTTTCCTTCATTGGGCCCAGGCCTCTTCATGGTAAGGGTTAGGCCTAGGCCCACATCTTCTCTTCTTTGGGCCCAGGCCAATTCAGGGTAAGGGTTAGGCCCAGGCCCCCATCTTTTCTTCATTGGGCACAGGCCTCTTCAGTATAATGTTTAGGCCCAGGCCAACAACTTTTCTTCATTGGGCCCGGACCTCTACAGGATAATGCTTAGTTCCAGGACCACATCTTTTCTTCATTGGGACCAGGCCCTTCAGGGTAATGGTTAGGCCCAGGCCCCCATCGTTTCTTCATTGGGCCCAGGCCTCTTTAGTGTAAGGATTCGGCCCGGACCCCAAATTTTTTTTCTTCATTGGTCCCAGGACTCTTAAGTGTTAGGGTTAGGCCCAGGCTCACATATTTTCTTCATTGGGCTCAGACCTCTTCAGTATAATGTTAGACCCAGGCCCATAACTTTTCTTCATTGGGCCCGGGCCTCTTCAGGATAATGGTTAGGCCCAGGCCCGTATCTTTTCTTCTTAGGGCCCAGGCCTCTTCAGTATTATGGTTAGGCCCAGGCTCGCATCTTTTCTTCGTTGGGCTCCGGCCAATTCAGGGTAATGATTAGGCCCAGGCCAATTTCTTTTCTTCATTGGGCCCAGGCCACTTCAGTGTAAGGGTTCTGCCCGGGCCCCCATATTTTCTTCTTTGGGTCCAGGCCAATTCAGGATTAGATCCAGGCCCATATCTTTTCTTCATTGGGCCCAGGCCAATTCAGGGTAAAGGTTAGGCCCAGGCCCACATCTTTTCTTCAATGGACCCAGGCCTCTTCAGTATAATGTTAAGCCCAGGCCCACATCTTCTTTTTATTGGGCCCAGGCCTTTTCAGTATAAAGCTTAGGCCCAGGCCCACATCTTTTCTTCATTGGGCCCAGGCCGATTCAGGGTTAAGGTTAGGCCCAGGCCCTCATTTTTTATTCATTGGGCCCAGGCCTCTTTAGTATAATGTTAGGCTCAGGGCCACATCTTTTCGTCATTGGGTCCAGGCCCTTCCGTATAATGGTTAGGCCCAGACCCACATCTTTTCTTTATTGGGCCCAGGCCAATTCAGGGTAAAGGTTAGGCCCAGGCCCACATCTTTTCTTCACTGGGCCCAGGCCTCTTCATGGTAAGGGTTAGGCCCAGGCCCACATCTTTCTTTCATTGGGCCCAGGCCTTTTCATGGTAAGGGTTAGGCCTAGGCCCACATCTTCTCTTCTTTGGGCCCAGGCCAATTCAGGGTAAGGGTTAGGCCCAGGCCCCCATCTTTTCTTCATTGGGCACAGGCCTCTTCAGTATAATGTTTAGGCCCAGGCCAACAACTTTTCTTCATTGGGCCCGGACCTCTACAGGATAATGCTTAGTTCCAGGACCACATCTTTTCTTCATTGGGCCCAGGCCCTTCAGGGTAATGGTTAGGCCCAGGCCCCCATCGTTTCTTCATTGGGCCCAGGCCTGTTTAGTGTAAGGATTCGGCCCGGACCCCAAATTTTTTTTCTTCATTGGTCCCAGGACTCTTAAGTGTTAGGGTTAGGCCCAGGCTCACATATTTTCTTCATTGGGCTCAGACCTCTTCAGTATAATGTTAGACCCTGGCCCATAACTTTTCTTCATTGGGCCCGGGCCTCTTCAGGATAATGGTTAGGCCCAGGCCCACATCTTTTCTTCTTAGGGCCCAGGCCTCTTCAGTATTATGGTTAGGCCCAGGCTCGCATCTTTTCTTCGTTGGGCTCCGACCAATTCAGGGTAAGGGTTAGGCCCAGGCCCATTTCTTTTCTTCATTGGGCCCAGGCCACTTCAGTGTAAGGGTTCTGCCCGGGCCCCCATATTTTCTTCATTGGGCCCAGGCCAATTCAGGATTAGATCCAGGCCCATATCTTTTCTTCACTGGGCCCAGGCCAATTCAGGGTAAAGGTTAGGCCCAGGCCCACATCTTTTCTTCATTGGGCCCAGGCCAATTCAGGGTAATGGTTAGGCCCAGGCCCATTTCTTTTCTTCATTTGGCCCAGGCCTCTTCAGTGTAAGGGTACGGCCCAGACCCCAAATTTTTTTTCTTCATTGGGCCCAGGCCTCTTCAGTGTTATGGTTCGGCCCGGACCCCAAATTTTTTTTCTTCATTGGGCCCAGGCCTCTTCAGTGTAAGGGTTTGGCCTGGAACCAAATTTTTTTTCTTCATTGGGCCCATTCCCCTTCAGGGTAATGGTTAGGCCCAGGCCCCCACCATTTCTTCATTGGGCCCAGGCCCCTTCAGTGTAAGGGTTAGGCCCAGGCCCACAACTTTTCTTCATTGGGCCCAGGCCTTTTCATGGTAAGGGTTAGGCCTAGGCCCACATCTTCTCTTCTTTGGGCCCAGGCCAATTCAGGGTAAGGGTTAGGCCCAGGCCCCCATCTTTTCTTCATTGGGCACTGGCCTCTTCAGTATAATGTTTAGGCCCAGGCCAACATCTTTTCTTCACTGGGCCCGGACCTCTACAGGATAATGCTTAGTTCCAGGACCACATCTTTTCTTCATTGGGCCCAGGCCCTTCAGGGTAATGGTTAGGCCCAGGCCCCCATCTTTTCTTCATTGGGCCCTGCCTAATTAGTGTAAGGATTCGGCCCGGACCCCAATTTTTTTTTCTTCATTTTCCCCAGACCACTTAAGTGTTAGGGTTAGGCCCAGGCCCACATCTTTTCTTTATTGGGCCCAGACCAATTCAGGATAAGGGTTAGGCCTAGGCCCACATCTTTTCTTTAATGGGTCCAGGCCAATTCAGCATAAGGGTTAGGCCTAGGCTCACATCTTTTCTTCATTGGGCCCAGGCCTCTTCATTATTATGGTTAGGCCCAGGCCCACATCTTTTTTTCATTAGTACCAAGCCAATTCAGGTTAATGGTTAGGCCCAGACCCACATCTTTTCTTCATTGGGCCCATTCCCCTTCAGGGTAATGGTTAGGCCCAGGCCCCCATCATTTCTTCACTGGGCCCATGCCTCTTCAGTGTAAGGGTTAGGCCCAGGCCAACAACTTTTTTTCATTGGGCCTGGACCTCTACAGGATAATGCTTAGGTCCAGGACCACATCTTTTCTTCACTGGGCCCAGGCCAATTCAGGGTAATGGTTAGGCCCAGGCCCATTTCTTTTCTTCATTGGGCCCAAGCCTCTTCAGTGTAAGTGTTCGGCCCGCACCCCAAATTTTTTTTCTTCATGGGCCCAGGCCTCTTCAGTGTAAGGGTTCGACCCGGACCCCAAATGTTTTTTCTTCATTGGTCCCAGGACTCTTAAGTGTTAGGGTTAGGCCCAGGCTCACATATTTTCTTCATTGGGCTCAGATCTCTTCAGTATAATGTTAGACCCAGGCCCATAACTTTTCTTCATTGGGCCCGGGCCTCTTCAGGATAATGGTTAGGCCCAGGCCCGTATCTTTTCTTCTTAGGGCCCAGGCCTCTTCAGTATTATAGTTAGGCCCAGGCTCGCATCTTTTCTTCGTTGGGCTCCGGCCAATTCAGGGTAAGGGTTAGGCCCAGGCCCATTTCTTTTCTCCATTGGTCCCAGGCCTCTTCAGTGTAAGGGTTCAGCCCGGGCCCCCATATTTTCTCCATTGGTCCCAGGCCTCTTCAGTGTAAGGGTTGGGCCCAGGCCCACATCTTTTCTTCATTGGGCCCAGGCCAATTTGGGGTTAGAGTTAGGCCCAGGCCCACAACTTTTCTTCATTGAGCCCAGACCAAATCAGGGTAAGGGTTAGGACCAGGCCCACATCTTTTCTTCACTGGGCCCAGGCCTCTTCAGTATTATGGTTAGGCCCAGGCTCACATCTTTTCTTCATTGGGCCCATTCCTCTTCAGGGTAATGGTTAGGCCCAGGCCCACATCTTTTCTTCATTGGGCCCAGGCTTCTTCATTGTAAGGGTTAGGCCCAGGCCCACATCTTTTCTTCATTGGGCCCAGGCCTCTTCATGGTAAGGGTTAGGCCCTGGCCCACATCTTTTCTTCTTTGGGCCCAGGGCAATTCAGGGTAAAGGTTAGGCCCAGGCCCATTTCTTTTCTTCATTGGGCTCAGGCCTCTTCAGTGTAAGGGTTCGGCCCAGACCCCAAATTTTTTTTCTTCATTGGGCCCAGGCCTCTTAAGTGTTAGGGTTAGGCCCAGGCTCATATCTTTTCTTCATTGGGCTCTGGCCTCTTCAGTATAATGTTAGGCTCAGGCCCACAACTTTTCTTCATTGGGCCCGGGCCTCTTCAGGATAATGGTTAGACCCAGGCTCACATCTTTTCTTCTTTGAGCCTTGGATGTCTGAAGCTAAGCGTTTGATCCAGAAATGACATGCATTGTAAAAGATGAACACTTTTACATTAGTCTTCGTATCAGCGTATCTTCTCTAAAAATGCGAAAGAGATGCATCAAAACAATCGTCGTATGGATAGTATTGAGGAGAATATTGCTGTTCTTTTCTGCTATATCTTGACCTGTGCTCATGGAAACATACACAAACACAGACGTCTATTCCCCACCATCTGGATGATACAAAGTATACATGATATGAATAGAAAGATGAATATGTATTGAGGAGAGACAGGTAATCCATTACTGTTGTACATTCATGGTTTTTGGTCTTTTACTTACAGAAGTACCTGAAGACTCCATTTCTGACGATGGCTTGGGGCCAATCTCACATCCAGTCCTCCTCCTCCTCAAGTGGACTTCATACCTGGCAAGAGCAAGTTCAGTGGTCATGAGTCAAACTCATCCAAAATGTGCAAGGTATAGTATTTGGTCTATCATTTCTGATTCTAAGGTTGTCAGGAAATTTGTTTAGACCTCTGAATTGGACTGTGGCATCTGATAGATTCTGGACACCAAGCTCATTGTTAAATTTGCCCTGTAACCTGTCCCCTCACCACCACTGAACACAGCTTGAGGTAGGATTGCCTAGGAAACAGGATGTCATGAAGTTTCCAGACATGACCCTGTCATTGTAGTCGATGACTTCTGAGAATGTCAGTCCCTGAAGAACGGAGTAACAGCAGACCTTCCTCATGTTGAAGTTTGATCCAGGAGTCCTGACACAGGTAGTGGCTTCCTCAGTTGATTTCACCTTTTCTCAAAAAGTACAGGTGTGGATTAGTAGAAATAAAGAGCTAACATAGTAACCACGCACATGAACATATATGTAGAGATTCATGCACAGGTAACATTTATAGTAACAGAAGTTTCTTAAATGAAAATACACGTAGAAAAAGTCGATATTGAGTGTGTGATATAACTACACATGTCTCAGTAGTGAAGGCCTGGGTCCTGAATAAAGATGGTTGTCTTCAGGCAAGTTCACATCTGGAGAAGCCTAAGAGAAGGTCCCAGTGAAGCACTCCCTGTCCTCCCTGTACTGGTGAGTTGTGGGTGTCATCTCCATGAATCCTTGTTTGGAAAGTTCCTCAGCTTATTTCACAATAGATAAATTGTGTCTACTATTATGGCACAGGTCCTGTTAAAAGGCATCTTGGCCAAGCGGTGGTGGCACACACCTTTAATCCCAGCACCCAGACAGGTGGATCTCTGTGCATTTAAGACCAGCCTGGTCTACAAGAACTATTTCCAGGACAAGCTTCAAAGCTACTCAGAGAAACCCTGAATTGAAAAAAAAGGACCCTCAAAACCACATTGTACCTTTTACCCTTTTTCATTCTCTACTTCCCAGTATAGCACAGTGATGTTTAATTAGGCCATATTAGCAGATATCCTGCATGTATGTCTCCCTCCACATGACTCAAACCTCACAGAATACCTGCAATTCCTTCTGGAATCCAATCCACCCTCATAGACACAGGATTCCCTCCCATCAACACCACAGCCTTTTCCTTGGATATTTTATGAGGTAACAGAGGCCGGACCATACCTCTGTCTGTCCAGCTTCCTCCTCTCGTCTGAGTGTAGCTTGAGGAACAACCATGGTGTCCCACACTGTGTTGAGCACACTGTCCCAGCAGAGTAGAAGGCTGTCCATGTGGTGAGGTCATTGTTATTAACAGAGTCTGACTAAAAAAATCACCCTGACTCTTACAACAATGTGGATATTGGTAGGGAAGCTATGGGACAGCATTCAGTGTCCTCTCTAAGTTGTTTCCTACCTAGGATGTAAACCTGCAGACATGAGCACACATGAAGTTGACAACTATGTACAGAAGGAGAGAATTAGAGGGTAGAGTCTGCCGTGATGTTTCTTATGACAGTGACAGTAATGTTTGTTCAGAGATTGTATCAGCTCTAAGTACAAATGAAGACATTGGTACAACAGAAGTCCTTAGTGAAGCAGACATCAGTATCCTAGATGCTTTTCCCCCTTCCCTGGACAAGCTCTGAGTGAAGGTCTAATGTGAGCATGTGAACAGCAATGTTCCTCCTTCCTTACCTAGGCTGCAAGCTGGAGTCCTGGTCCAGAGACGCCTGTGCAGCTTCCTTCCAAGGCCCCTGTCTCTGGTGAGAGGATGGTTTCTCTCCCTGTGGTGTTGGGTGCTAGGCTCACTGCTATGAGGCTTCCCATCCCTACTCTTCCTCGTCCTGCTTGGAATGAACTATCCTCGGGCAGGAACATTTCCAGTCCCTCACTCTGTTTAGTCTCCATATTTAGGTTCCGATGAAGAAGTGCCTCACACTGAGTGGGTCACTCATGTCTGAATTTCAGGTAGTGTCCCTCCCAGAAAACTGCCCAAACTTACCCAGACATTTGGGCTGGCTTCGAATCCCAACCCTCCTTGGTGGACACTGTGTTGTCTTCAGGCAGAGAACACTGCTGTTCCTAGGGCAGGGCTTTACCTGTGACATCACAGAAGGCTCACCTCACTGCATTCTGGGAATCTCAAAAGGCATCATGGCCTCAGTTACTTCCCAGCTTGGTCCCTCCTTATTCTCTCCCAAAATGGGACAAGCATTTTTGGAAACACTTAAATTAGGAGTACTAGATGGAAGTGTTTCACAGAGACACCTCCATGGGAATCACCTACACACATGATCTGTCAGCCCTCAGTCTTTTTGAGGTTTCTGCTTGAGAGGAGAAGCGCGTTTGACAATGCTGCTTCCTCATCTCAGATATCTGAGCCCACACTCTTCCTCATCATCTCAGATTCTCCATAGACATTCTAGTTTATGGCCAGCACTCACCTGCAAAGAACATTCCTCTGTCTCTTGTATCTGGCTTTATAAATAACCATTCCTTGTTTTCTACCTTACCTGTCTGCACTAATAATCTTTTAGCATGTAGTGCCCTGTGAATTATTAGCTGAGTCTTTGCCTCAGCGGCCCTTATTTATATAAGGAACTTACAGAAATAAATAACTACATGGTGGATAAATACAGAGCATGACTGAATCACAGAGGAGGACCCTGCAGGCAGAATGCAGTGTGAGGTGCAGAGAATCCTGGAGGCACAGGCTTTAACTTGTCCCATCGTCAGTGGACCTTACACCTGGTAATGTGTTTGTAAATGATCACACTGTCCAGATATATTTCCAGCCACCATCCCCGTGCATGTGTATGGTGTTCAGTGTTGGGAACTGTTTTTGTCGGCCCTTTTCTGACTAGGGACTCTTTGTCATGTCCATTCTTCTCCTGTGCTGGAGCTGCGGCTCTCAACCACCATGTTTCCAGTGTTCTCATGAAGGGATGGGGGATGGGAAACATGACTGATACCCAGTGTTGGAAATTCCTTTGCACTCCTGACAATGGGGCACTGTACATTTTCTACAGGAATTCAGAATGTTGTAAAGTTCAGCAGATGATCATGAAAAGCTTTAAATGTTTGGCTGAATTTGCTTGGCTCTGTCCTTGCCACCAGAGTGTCCAGCTTCTGCCATGAAGATGTTTTATGGGAGTTACTCTGGTTTTTGCATTCATTTAGTTTCTCGTGTTACATGACTCGTGATCATGAGGAGTTCTGGGTGTAATTTAGAGATTGTGGGAAGTCAGAGTGCCTGATAGAAAGACAGGCTTTTGTGCCACATCCATGGCTGCCTCGCCTGTGTGGCAAAATGCCTCTCATGTAGTGGCTGTTTCAAAATGAGGGGCTCATGCTTCCCGGAGCTTGGCCCCCGGCCACTCCCTGGCAGTCTGCTTGAGTTGTGGTGCCTGATTGGCCTCAATGACCCCGTTCACTTTGTTCCTGGTGATGGTTCTTTGCGTTGGCTCTGCTATTTTCTTTCTCTGTCCTATTTTTCTCTTACAAAAAAATTAATCTGTTCAAGGAACCAGGAAACATTCCCAACGGCTCCTTGAATACGGAGGAACTGATGCGTCAATTCCCTCCCTTGATTCAAGCCATTAATGTTATGATTTAGACTCCGGCTCGCTCTCTGGGGGAACTTATGGATACCCTAGAACAGAAAGAGCTCATGATAGGAGAAGATGAGTAAATTATGAAGGAAAATGTATGGAGTGACATGAGTTACCATCTATGGAGAGGCTAGCTAGAATGAGAAACCCCTGGTGCATTTTAGATAGGAAAGAAAGGCAGGCTATTCTTGACAGTATGAAACGAGCCATTCAATATTGGAGCAAGCACTGGGAGTGGAATCCTGAAAAATGGTGTTAGGGTTACCATGAAAACACATATGATTTAGGGCCATGAGAAAGTTAGCAGTTGGTTAATGGTGTGAGACAAATTTCAAAGAAAAGCTCTGCCCACCTGGCCCTAACCACAAGACATACTGAAAACAATCAATTGCCTGTAATCATTTTTTTCATGTAAGCGTTTGTGTCTGCCAACTTCTTTCTGTAATCTCATAAAAGTGATGCTTGAATTTTAGTAAATTTGCAGCAGATTCAAAACTCATTAGAGTTGTGTCTGTCTGTCATTCGCCGAATCCCGGGTTCTCCTAGCCTTCACCCCTGTTCTCCCTCGGTCTTTGATCTCCAAGAGAGTCGGTCCATGGCACTTTTGCAGCAGGTGAAGGAGTGGCCATTACTGGTTCCTAAGTCTTGTCATATTGCTC
Source organism: Arvicola amphibius (assembly GCF_903992535.2). Classification (NCBI taxonomy): domain Eukaryota; kingdom Metazoa; phylum Chordata; class Mammalia; order Rodentia; family Cricetidae; genus Arvicola; species Arvicola amphibius. Next base: position 122,686,733 of record NC_052058.2, on the reverse strand, counting down.
TCTCCTGAACAGACTGTTGTGGCTGAAGCTGGATATCAGAGATAGAACACGAGTTCTTTTGGAAATATTTGGGCCCAGAGTGACCTATGTCAGTCATTATTCTGAGAAGTTGTTCCCTCTACTCAAAGTATCTCCCTCCCTTGTGGGTGAAAGGACAAATTCTGGCCAAACCTGATTCAAATCTTGGAATGAGAACTTCAAGGGAAGTAAATTTTCAAGGCAGCCATAGTAACATTAATAGGTACACTGTTGCGCAAGTTGTATGTTGAAACTCACACTTAAGTGTGATTTGGATTAAATGACCCCCAAAGTGACATTTGTGTATTCTCCCATTAGCCTATTCTCTCTCGTGACCTGTTTCTTTATGTCTTTGACAGTAGAAATAGTGTGAGCCTTGTTGCACTGTGGTTTCTGGTGGGGATTCAGATCTCCCACTACCATTTCCAGTCTATAAAGAACCCAGATTTTACCCTGCACATTTGCATTAGAACTGACACGTGATGCAGAGTGGTTATCACTGTGATGAACAAGAATAAGATGGATATTACTAGAATGCACAATTTAAGCTATATATTACTGTTATTTGTGAAGAGCATTTCAACAAATATGTCCCATATTTGTCTCATTTTATAACCGGAGGTTGAGATGGCTGAGGAGTTTCCCAGTGTATTGCTGTTCCATGTCTTTCCTATTCACCAGCAGACAGGCATTTGGTGATTCCCATACCTTGTTTATTGTGAATGGCACAGCTATGGGCATGTGAAACAACTTTTGAGCTGCTGGCTCTGTGTCCCTTGGATCTGTGCCCAGGAGTGTGATTCCTGCATCTCATGGTGGCTGTCTCTTTGTTTCCCAAAGAGCGTCCATGTTCTTACTATTTAATATTGAAAATTCATTGAACAAAAGAGTACTGTAAATCTGGCATGGGCCAAGAGTTGTAGAGTTCACTGGCCCTGCTGATGAACCTACTATTGCTATGCTAAATGGACAGTCCCAAGCTGCCACCAAGTTGTTATGTTTACTCTCATGTAATAGCTCAGACCTCCAATCTCATCAGGCTTTTGTGGAGTGTGGCGTTATTAACAGAAAACTCATAATTTTCAAAATACAGAAAATAAATGACAGTGGGATGCTCATCCACAAATGAAATATCTCTATTACACTTCCTCCCGCATTATCAGGGACACCAGAAAATAACAGAGTATTCTAAAAACCTTACTAGAAGTTTCATAACTGAAATCAGCAAGCTCATCTTGCTTTTCTACTTCGAGCCCAAATCAAGGTTGCCCACATTGTCCTGAATCTCCCTTGTGAAACTGCTACTAGATACTGACATTAAGCATAGCAGCATAGCAAATATCTGATTTCTATATACTCTATGAATTTAGCTATTCTCAAGAATAAGGCACACTTACTTATTTGAACCCAAGTTTCCTTTGGCTTAAAGTTTTGTAAAAAGCAACGATTGCTGTGCACTTACATTTTGTTGTTGATATTTTCACAGCTCTTATCTATAGTCCATTTAGAACTAGCATTTATGAAAATCCACCTCAAAAGCCTAGGAATGTCAGTCATATCTGTCACATCTCACTTAGTGTAACATGCCATGGTGGGCATGATGATATTCTACCTTGTGTACTAAAATAGCTTTTAAGTGTTAGCGGTCATTGTTGTACATTATGAATTCTCAATGACATTCTAATTTGAGGTGAGCTAAAATGTGAGAAAAAGAGAATCTTAAATTGAGCACCGTGCAATATGAAGAACATTAATTGAGGTAGTTTTCTTAACAAAGTAGACCCTGTCTCAATATAAATAAAAACAAACAAATATCATTTTAGGCTCTCTCAAGTATATAAATAACCTTGGAAAACTTTGCAAACTATATAATTGATTGTCATTTACTTTAAATGTTTATGACACTATAATAGTAATAATTTAAATGTCTTCCATGTTAAACTGTCATGCAAAAATCCATCCAGTGGTTGCAAAGATTCTCATTGATATATCATAATACGCTAGGAGAGGAGTTGCCATTTTGTTCCCAACTTAAAAAAGGAGGGAATCACTGCTCTGATAGATTAAGGGATAGCTAATGCAAATGCAGCTTAGAGCAGGATACGGGGTCAAGGAGTTCAACCAAAGGTCATGCTCTCTCTGTTCATAAAGGCTGCTCTGGGCCAGAGCCTTGGCTCTAGTTAGAACTACGTGAGTGACCAAGGACTCACCTAACCTGTGACAGCCATGGGTGTTGGGGCAGCTGGCCAATCCCTGCTTTCAGGGGCGTGGCTGCTCCAGGGGAGAAAGGTACCTTTAAAAAGAACCAGGTTGGGGATAGACGCCCCTGTTTTTTCCCGCTTGACTCTCTGCTTTGCTGGAGCTTTGTAAGTGTATCCCACTTTCTCCTTTTATTAAAAGTGATTTATTCTAAAAGGACTATTTTTAGTTATTTCCAAATTCCTCCGACCGCGGCTACATTTGGCGCCCTCCACATGGGGCTCCCCCCTTCTTTTTTTCCTTAGAACCCCGGGGGCAGTAGCCGCCAGGGACCACTCTTACCCCACAGTCTGTAGCAGTCGGCAGATTTCTACTCGCAGTTCGCAGGTGGGCTGACCTGGCTTAATTTTAATTCAGCGGATTGAGCCAAGCCACGACCCCTTTTTATTCCCACGCCTCCATACGGAGACCGCCCGCGGCTGAACGCCATGGCCTCCTCTGCTGCTGCCCGCCTGGCCTGCCGCTTTGCTCCGCCCAGGAGCTGTTTGCCTGCACTTGCTTAGGCTGAGAACACAGCTCCTCTGATTTCTCCAAGCCCATTCAGAGCCTGGCTTTATCATTTGAGAAAAAGGTGCAGGATATGGAGGCAGGAGCAGCTGATTTGAATCATAAATTGCAGTCCTTGTCTGTAGGAACTGAAACATTATCTGAGAAGATCTGAACCGTTGAATGTATTAACAAGACTTTATCAAAGGGCTATGAAAGATTACTGGACAGAATTTCAATTCAAGATGGCACCATTTATGCCATGAAAATTCTGTCCAAGGATGAGACATTATCGGTGTTGGACAAACTTCATACCTTTGAATCCTCTATGAAAGCCTTGGAACATAATACTGGGCAAGAGATTCTGGCATTGCAGAAGGCAATGGTAAACAGATTTGAAAAGATTGAGGAAATTATAGACTCTGATGAACAGGTGCAAATAATACAAAAGAATATCTTGACCCCATCAGTAAATAGAACTCTCTGGGATAGTTTTAACAAGACTCTGCCTATTTTTCCAGTAATAACAACAGAGAAGGTGACTGGTTCTAAAAACCCTAAGGTCACCAAGGAATATACATGGGAACCCATCCGTATGAATGATCTGAAAGAAATTAAACAAGCTGTTAAGAATTTTGGGATAAATAGCTCCTTTGTTAAGGAGATGCTAAAATCATGGTCCATCAATGTGAGACCAATGCCAAGGGACTGGATTGATCTAGTATCGGCGGTTCTAGAGAGGATCTCAATTAAACTGGAAGTGTATGTTCAGACAAGAGGCTAGGCTTTTAGAACAGCAGGAAAGATCAAAGGGAGTTGACATTACCCTAGATCAAATTCTGGGTGAAGGACTTTATTCTGATCCTCTAGAACAAGCTAATTATGATGAACACACTTTATCCATATGTACTCCTGCAGCCTTAAAGGCTTGGGACAGGGTTCAAGACCCAAGACAGAGAACGGAATCATATATCAGAGTTAAACAGGGTCCGAGAGAACCATTTGTTGACTTTTTACATAGACTAACTAAAGCTGTACAAATAGGGATATCTGACCCAGAAGCAAGGCATGTAATAATTGAGTCTGGCTTATGAGAATGCCAATGTGGAGTGCAAAAGGGTTTTGACACTTCTAAAGATCAGATCAGCACCTTTGGAAGAATGGGTCTTGCATACAATGAATGTTGGATCATTTGACTATGGCACGGAGGCATGGGTGGAAGAAGCAATTGCCAATGGTAAAGAAGACATAAAATACCAAATGTTTTAATTGTGGCAGAATGGGTCATATGAAATGGAATTGCAGACAAAGGATTTCCAGAAATAATAATAATAACGCCTCTTCCAGGAATAACAGGAATAGGAGGCCTCAGCCTTCAGGTTAATGGAGGAGATATGGAAAAGGTAGTCATTGGGACAGTGAATGCAGATCGTCAAGGGATAGGCAAGAAAACCCACTGCAAGCGGGAAACGCCATGGGGGGGGCCATAGGCCCCCCATGGTGAATGTGGTTCAGTCATTTCCCGTTACTACGAAGAACTTGCCTTGTCAGAACAATTAGAAAACCCCATGTCTGCTGTTAGAAGCAAAAACGGCCTGAAAGATGAATTACGTGTATTTTGGCAAACTTCTATAAGTGATCAAAGACCAAAGTTAAGAGTGTGTGTAAATGGCATTTTCATTATTGGCCTGCTGGACACAGGAGCAGATGTAAGTATCATTACTCCAGAATCTTGGCATCCGTATTGGCCTCTACAAGATGTAAATGTTCGGCTCTTGGGAATTGGAACCCTATCTTGAGTAAGACAAAGCACGAGATCAGTTGAATGCATAGGGACAGAAGGACAAATAGGAAAATTAAGGCCATATGTAGCTAATATTGCAGTAAATTTATGGGGCCGTGACCTATTGCAGCAATGGAATACTCATATTAACATTCCTGCTGCCTCTAGAGAATATATTTCTGAGGAAAACATTAAAAGGTATTACAGATGGCAAAAACCAGCCATTCGGGCTGTACAAGAACACAAAGCAAAGGATGCCCCTCCAGAAATACCAATGGCCCTACCTCTAAAATGGTTGTCTGAGAAGCCAATATGGACAAAACAATGGCCTTTATCTGAGGCAAAGTTGCGGGCTTTAGAACAGCTGGTACAAGAGCAATTGGATGCTCAGCATATTGAAGAATCTACCAGCCCTTGGAATTCTCCTGTATTTGTGGTTAAGAAAAAATCTGGTAAATGGAGAATGGTGACAGATCTCAGAGCTATCAACAAGGTTATCCAGCCTATGGGCTCTCTGCAATCTGGACTTCCTCTGCCTTCTTTATTACCAAAAGGATGGCCTCCATAGTTATTGATTTGAAGGACTGTTACTTCACCATACCTTTACAAGAAAAAGATAGAGAAAAGTTTGCCTTCACAGTGCCTACTTATAATAACTCTCAACCAGGAGATACCAGTGGACTGTCCTCCCACAAAGCATGTTGAACTCTCCCACCCTGTGCCAATACTTTGTAAATCAACCATTGCAAATAATACGCAAGCTATTTCCCAAGACTATTATTTATCATTACATGGATGATATCTTGTTTGATCAAACATGGATACCTTAGAAAGATTGTTTGAAGAGGTTAAAATAGTTCTGCCTAAATGGGGATTACAGATTCCTCCTGAAAAAATTCAGAGAGGAGATTCTGTTGATAATCTAGGTTATAGAATAGGTTTGCAAAACATTAAGACACAAAAGGCACAAATTAGGAGAGATCGACTATGGACTCTTAATGACTTTCAAAGGTTGTTGGGAGACATTTCCAGCCTTCGACCGGCTGTTGGGATAACACTGATATGATAATTCACTTAAATAAAACCTTAGATGTTGAAAGAGACTTAAACAGTCCCACAGAATTAACAGCTGAAGCAGAAAAAGAACTGACAATGGTTGAAGAAAAATTGCAGGAAGCACATGTGGATAGGGTGAATCCAGAACTCACTTGTATTCTCGTCATTTAACCTTCAAAAATTTCTCCTACAAGAATTTTAATGCAAAGAGATGATATTATCTTAGAGTGGATCTTTCTACCTCATAAACCAAGTAAGAAAATAAAAACCTATGTGGAAAAGGTTTCTGAATTAATTATAAAAGGCAAATTGAGACTTCGTCAACTAGCAGGCATGGACCCAGCAGAAATCATAGTGCCTTTCACTGCTGATGAGATAAGAAAATTATGGGAATATAATGAACCATGGCAAACAGCTTGTGCTAACTTTTTAGGAGAAATTAATAACAACTATCCAAAAAGCAAGAGGCTTAACTTTATAAAGAGAACTTCTTGGATTCTTCCTCGAATCGTCCGTGATGCTCCAATAACTGGAGCCCGCACGTTTTTTACTGATGCTAATAAATCAGGGAAGGCAGGCTACAAATCAGAAGACTTGAGTAAGGTAGAACAAAGTCCTTATGATTCTGTCCAGAAGGCAGAGTTATTTGCCATTCTTATGGTACTAAGGGATTTTAAGGAACCTCTTAATATTGTTACTGACTCACAATATGCAGAAAGAGTTATTTTACATATTAAAACTGCTGAATTCATACCTGATGATACTGAACTAACCTCATTGTTTATCCAGGTACAAGACATGATCAGGAACAGACTTTGCCCTATGTATATAACACACATCCGATCCCATACGGGTCTGCCAGGACCTTTAGCACGAGGTAATGCAGATATTGATCAGTTATTGATTGGTAGTGTGCTGCAGGCTTCTGAATTTCATGAAAAGCATCATGTCAATAGCAAAGGCTTGAAGAAAGAGTTTTCTATTACATGGCAACAAGCTAAGGAGATTGTAAAGAAATGCCCTACTTGTTCTTTCTATAACCAAGCACCACTGCCTGCAGGGACTAATCCAAAGGGCACTAAAAGGAATGAAATCTGGAAGATGGATGTGTTCCACTTCACAGAATTTGGCAAATTAAAATATGTACACCACACCATTGACACTTATTCAGGCTTCCAATGGGCAACTGCTTTAAGCTCAGAAAAGGCCGATTCGGTAATCACTCATTTGTTAGAAGTTATGGTCATCATGGGTATACCTGCACAAATAAAGACAGATAATGGTCCAGCTTATGTCTCTAGGAAAATGAAACGGTTTTTTGCTTATTACAACATTAAGCATGTTACAGGTATATACCCTACAATCCTACAGGTCAAGCAGTCATTGAAAGATCAAATAGAACTATAAAGGATATGTTAAACAAACAAAAGGGGGTGGAAAATACCCCCAGAAATAGATTACATAATGCTTTACTAACCTTGAATTTTCTCAACACTAAGGAGAAGGGGACAACGGCTGCAGAAAGACATTGGATAATGGAAAAGTCTGCTGAATTAAATCAACCAGTTTATTTCAAGGATGTGCTGACCTCACAGTGGAAACCAGAGGATGTGCTGCGTTGGGGAAGGGGTTTTGCTCTTGTCTCCACAGAAGAAAAATCATGGATACCATCAAAGTTAATAAAGGTTTGGTTTGAAGAGGAGAAGCCCCTTGGAAAAGAAAAATAACAATTCATGCACAAGGATGGTGAACATACTGATGGTACGAGACCTATAGTTTGGGGGTAGGGTTCTTTTCTTATCTCCACAGGAAAATGCTCACCTTCAAAGGATCTGAGGGACCCTGGATATCTTGAATACTGATGGATGGATACCAGTTGCAACCCATCAAGGATCAGCATTAACATTGGGTAAGCTCCGTGAGTATGAAAAACAATTTTTTGAATGTGTGTCAATATGCATTTCTTTATAAATATTTAGAGCTGTTTTTTTAGAGTTGGACTCTGGCCCAGTCCCTCTCCAATTCCAAGCTTGTTTATAAAAGATTTCTCAGAGTTTCTGTCTCAGGTCAGGAGTCATGTTATGAGACAGAGTAATAATAATAATAATAATAATAATAATAATGTTAATAATGATACTAATATATTTGTCTTCTTTGCCTTCCCTCATACCTGTGTCTGTCTTTAATGCACCTTTCATTGAATATATACACGTATATGTCTGTATATGTCTCTGTAGATAATGCTTATCTTTCCCGTAACAAACAACAATTTTTTTCTTCAGTAATCTTTGCGGTTTCCAGGATGAAGACGGTGCCCCGCAACATCAACTCCAACTGGTTATTATGACGTCATGTTTTTGTAGTGCTAATATTTGGCCTGTTTTTTGATACCAATTGCACAAAAGACTTTTGAATAGTGCACATTTTTGACAACATGTGGCCGGATCTCCTCAAAATATTCAGAGGCTAGACACATTCTTCCTAGATGAAATGTTACCCTGGGTATTTTACCATCATTTGCTTTCATAGGACCCCCTGAGAGGAAAAGTCGCCCCTATGTCAGCTTGAAGCAATCTTAGATGACGATGCCCCCTCTCCCAACAAAGTTTACCCTCAGGTTTAGTGACACTAATTGGTGGCTGGTATAGGGTTGAGGGGTTGAGGGAGGCTTTATATGGACTCAGGGGTACAAACTACATACAGATAGATAGATAGATAGATAGATAGATAGATAGATAGATAGATAGATAGATAGATAGAGATAGAGATATATATTTATTTCCAAAAAAAGGATGGATTAACTGGTGGTCTGAAGGAATAATTGATTTCTGTGAGTTATTGTTTTTTGAAAACTATATGGGTGCTGATTCTTGTATATTGATATATTGAACATTGTATGAGAGTATAATCCTACCTCTGTTTGAAACAATTGTTATATTGAGATATATACCATATTGCAATGTACATCTCTACATCTGATATTATTTATGTAATGACATTGTATACCATATTGCAATGTACATCTCTACCTCTGATATTATTTATGTAATGACATTGTCTACCATATTGCAATGTACATTTCTACCTCGGATATTATTTATGTAATGACCCTGTTTACATTTGGAAATCATTGTCTTCATTTATTGCACAATTGTCTATTCTAATAGTCATACAGTTAGATAAGTGTTGAGAATTATATGTTTGTCATATTTATATTTAGGATAATCAGGTTTTTTAGACACATAGAGATTATATTTAGTATAGATAGCATAATCTTCGACCTCTTCGAAGAGCTGTAGAACATGGCTTTTAATCTAACCTAGAGTTTTGTACTTATGAGACACAATCACTCCTGGCAACAATGCTCTACTCCCAAGAGAACATTGAGCTCCAAAGACACTCCACTGGGAGTTTGTCTTCTTCTTGGCAGAACTGGCCTTTGGGCAAAGAAAAGCCCATACCTCCACTACTGACTAAGATACAAAATATCCATAAGTGGATAAAACAGAATTGTCTTATCTTGCCAAGACAGGATAGGATAGTTCTACTAAAGGTTCCTTGCCATTGAAAAATAGTATGTCAGGTTATATCAGGCCTTAGCCAAAGTTGGTTGCCTCAACATTGCTAACAAGATTTTGTGTGGTTGCCCAGGTAGTCAGTTGTCTCTGTCATCTGTTGCACATTTTGGAAGTTTCTCGTTTGTGCTTCCTGGTTGCTTTAGTAATATTACTTCCTTTCTCAGATCTTTGATGGGGTTGAAGATTAGATAATTGTAGCTACCTTCTTTTTTTTTCTCATTTTTTTATTCAAGATTTCCATCTCCTCCCCCTTCCCTCCCCTCCCTTCCACCCATACCCCCACTCCACCCCTCTCCAAAGACAAAGAGCCATCAGGGTTCCCTTCACTATGTTAAGTCCAAGGACCTCCCAGCTCCCCCTAAGTCCAGGAAGGTGAGCAACCAAACTGACAAGGCTCACAGTGAGCCCGTCCATGCTGTAGAGTTCATGTTCATTGCCATTGTCCTTGGTTTCTCAGTCCTCCTCCACCATCAGCCACATTCAGAGAGTCCGGTTTGGTCCCCTGTTCCATCAGTCCCATTCCGACTGGACTTGGTGGTCTCCCGTTAGATCTGTTCCACCGTCTCAATGGGTAAAAGCACTCCTCGCGGTCCTGGCTTCCTTGCTCATGATCTCCCTCCTTTTGCTCCTCATCAGGACCTTGAGAGCTCAGTCTGGTGCTCCTATGTGGGGCTCTGTCATTTTCTCCATCCAATGCCAGGTGAAGGTTCTATGGTGATATGCAAGATATTCATGAGTATGACAATAGGATCTGGACATTTCTGGCACCCTCTCCTCAGCTGCCCTAGGAACTAGCTGGGGTCATCTTCCTGGACACCTGGCAACCCCTCTAGAGTCAAGTCTCTGCCAACCCTAGAATGGCTCCCTTAACTAAGATATATAATTCCTTATTCCCATATCCACCCTTCCTATACCCCAACCATCCTATTCCCCCAAGCTCTTCCCATCCTCCACTTCACCCTTTTCTCTCCCCATCCCCCCACCCCCCCATCCCACCCCACCCCCATGTTCCCATTTTTTATCCGGCAATCTTGTTCCTGAAGTAGAATGTTTAGTAAAATTTCTGTTATATGTTCCTCGCCTAATATTGTTTGCTTCTTGTAATTTTATATGATCTATTCCCATTGTATATAGTTGTATTTGGTTTCTGAATCTGCCTTATTTATACAAAAGGGGGAGATGTTGGGGCAGCTGGCCAATCCCTGCTTTCAGGGGCGTGGCTACTCCAGGGGAGAAAGGTACCTTTAAAAAGAACCGGGTTGGGGATAGACGCCCCTGTTTTTTCCCGCTTGACTCTCTGCTTTGCTGGAGCTTTGGCTTTGTAAGTGTATCCCACTTTCTCCTTTTATTAAAACTGATTTATTCTAAAATGACTATTTTTAGTTATTTCCAAATTCCTCCAACTGCTGCTACACATGGGTTTTCCTCCAATTGCCACAAGAGTTCTGGATAAGGAGTTTTCTAATACAGGGAATAATAAGAGCAAAAGAACATAATGTTTAGATGAAGTTAAGTATCTGTTGTTGTGGGGAGTCAGAGGAATTGCATGTTGTGTAATAATTGCAGAGCATGTGAGTGATTGCACATGCTGACACAGTAGCCTACACTTTCAATAAAAATGCCTCTTGCTCCACAGATCAGTCCTGCACTTCGCATGCTCATGTGGACACCTTGAGCTAGTTTGGTTCTTTGTGCTGTCTGGCTGTGATATTAATGCCACCACTAACAAGTACATGACACCTTTAATACAGGTAGTTCAAGTATACAAAATATATCACATGTATCATAGAGAAAGCTGTGAGATGCCTAGGTTGAATTCTTTGAATTGACACTGTTTTTCTTTTACAATATGCACAGGCTGTACAGAAAATGCAAAGAGACATCATCATCTTCTTGCTGCAGGAGCGCACTGATCCAAACTGGAAAGATACCAATGGGAAGACAGCTCTCCACCATGCTGTACTCAGTGATGTCCCTGAGATAGCAGCTGCCCTCCTGGCACCAGGGGGCAAGATTGAGCAGACCTCAAAGGTAAAGATTATCTAAATTAAATTCCAAAGTACTTGGCAACTATGTACTTTCACAAGTTCATGAATAGGGCCACGATTTCCTGTGCTCAGGAGGTCAAGTATTCCCTGACTGACATTTAGAAGTCATTTGATTGATACTCATTTAAACATTGATATATTGTTGTAGTTTTTTACTCTTATTTTTCTGTTGTGAGCCTAGCCTTTAAGGTCTGAGCTATCTTTCCGCACTCTTGTAGGTTTTAATGCAACAAGTAAGTCAAATTTTCACAGCCCATATACTCTTGGGTGTTTGACCATCCACTGGAGTTTAGTCAGCCTACTAGGGGCCACACCCTTAAATAAAACTGAATCTTCCTCTCCCACATCTATCAATTGCCAGTAGTTTTGCAGCTAGAGGTTTGACTTCATCTTAACTTCATGTCTCCACACTAAGAGTTTGGCTGGCTTGAGTTGATCAAACAGGAATTTACTAAATGAATACATTTTAGTTTTGAAATTTAAAATTTCACAGTTTCGTCATATTTCTTGTAAAAGTCATTGAACATTGTTTGGGAAACAGTACATCTGACAGATAAATATCTTTTGGAATGCAGATAGAAATTCTGACCCAGAGAAGAAAATTTAGCACATCCATTCAACAAGATACTGAAAACCTATGGTATCCATGCTTGGGGTTGATTCTTATGAGGTCAGCTCTCAGGAAGCTTTCATCTTATACATCTGCATTATAGCTTTTCATTCTGTGGCTCAGAGCACATTGAGGAAGAGGGCTGGGAATTACACTCATGGACCTGAATGTCCTGGGCATGTGATTTACTGCTGAGCTGTATTCCTAGACACTCTCTCTAAAGCTTTAAAATCTTTATTACTCAGGACCCACACCATGTTCCATTTCATTCCAAGTAGAGCCCCCAGGCATGGGATAGAATTGGTGTGGTGATCTCATTTTCCTAATGGTCTATTCTAGTCTCAAAATGTATGGTTTCACAGAAAATACTATTGTTCTCCTTTGGGAGCTGTTACCCATCTCATGCCTTGACTGTGGAAAAACCTAAGAGATTCTCTAAGTATAAGGATGTCAGAGTCTGACATAGGTTGGACGGATGTAGCAGACGTGAGGAAAGCCTTGTCATCATTTGTTCATGGGGATTGGTGCCATTAATCCTGTCCTTCAATCAAATTTTGATTAACCTTGCCTATCAGGCTACACCTACTAATTAGAACCCCTAAGTCTTTATCATAATAGTCATGGAACCATGGAAGGTGGGTAGTCAACATTCCCATGTGTTTGTAAATTCAAAATTGTTCCCATTGGAATAGTTCTATACTCTGGCAGCTGAGACTCTTTCAAATTCCCCACACCGCCAGGCAGTGGTGGTGCACGCCTTTAATCCCAGCACTCAGGAGGCAGAGGCAGGCGGATCTCTGAGTTCGAGGCCAGCTGGTCTACAAGAGCTAGTTCCAGGACAGGCTCTAGAAACTACAGGAAAACTCTGTCTTGAAAAACCAAAAAAAAACAAAAAGACAAAAAAAGATTAATCAAATTCCCCACACCCATTGCTAGGCATCTGAACCTTCCCACGTTTCAAAGCATTTCAGTATTCTAGAAGATCACCGCAGTAAGTTACTTTGGAGAAGTCTCTCTTTTCTGCCATGAATATGGTTTGTGGATATACTAAATTATCTCATGGATCCAAAAGTTTGCTGAAAAATGCCAGAGATGCTTTCCTTCTTTGATAGCAGTAATCTGTATGCAGAGGTTCCTTTCCATCATCCTCTGTAGCACAATTTATGGCTGTGAGAGATCTCTACCACCTTTCTCAGGGAAGGTGACTGGAAGCGATTGGCCTGTTGTCCTAGTCCTGCTACTATTGTTGTGATGAAACACTGTGACCAAATCAACTGGAGGAGGAAAGGATTGATTTGGCTTATAAATCCACATGCCAGTTTATCACAAAGGAAGTCAGGACAGGAACTCAGACAGGGCAGGTGCCTAGAGTCAGGCTCCAGTTGAGAGGCATTGGAGGGGTGCTGCTTACTGGATTGCTCACCATTACTTGCTCAGCCTGCATTCTTATAGAACCAGGGACCACATGCCCAAGCAAGGTAACACCTACAGTGGTTGGGACCTCCCCATCAAACACAAATTAAGAAAATTTTCCAGTTCCACCCGGAGCAGAAGCCAGGAACAAATCCAGTCCTGGGAGCCAACCCAGTCCCAGAACAGTGGCGGATGAGGGTTGAGCCAGTGACCAGATCCAGAGTCGGCGATCTCCACCAAAACAGGTCCAACTCCAAGACAGGGACTTCTGCAGGAGGAGATCCAGACCAAGATTTTCAGAAACAGATCAAAGCCAGCAACCTAGGCCAAAGTAGGCCTAAGACAGGAAACTCCAAGGGAGCAGAGCAAAGCACAGGAACACTGAGCTATTTCCAGCAACAGGAGTAACCAACAGGGTAACTAGAACTGTGACAATGACTATACCACAAGAAACAACCATCTGAGCTTTGGATTCACTGGCACCTAGAAGATTATTCAACAGAATCTCAGACAGCCCCAACTGATGGGGAAACTCTGTTAACCAATCACAGTGAATTGGGGCATGGCAACCTGGTCCGCAGGGAAGAAAACCTGGAGATCCAGGTGCAATCACTCTCTCTACACAGTGCTCATCAGACCACTTTGGATTTCAGACCACCCTCTCTTGTAACATGAGTTCCCCCACCCGCCTTTTATCAATTATTAAAATATAGCTTGTTCTTGAGCTGGTCTGGTTATTAATCATAAAAACCGATTAGCCTTCATTTGGCGCCTGAACATTGGGGCCACTGCGAGCTGCACCATTTGCGAGCCTCATGGCCACTGCACACTTCCCCATCCTGGTATGTGGGGCTTTTGGAGCCTCTTGCAGTGCTGGCCAGCTGCCGCAGCACAGCGTTCAGTTCATTTGGGCTTAGATAGCTGCGTCTCCGTGCACTATTGGCACGGCCTGGGCTGCCTCACCCCCACCCCCATCCAGGCATCTCTCAGCTCACTCTTGGCAGCCTCCGCAGCTCCAGACCCGAGCACTTCCAGGCATGTGTGCCCTGTGTCCGTGCCCGTGCTGCAGGCTTTGGGTCCAGACACAGCTGCCACTCCGCCAGAGCAAGAAACTATTGAGCAGCCAAACACATTAACAGAGCACACGCTCTGTGATTTTAACTTATTTATTTGATTATATGTTTCAGTATTTCATTTACATTCAGCTATCTAAAATCAAGCATGTGGATTCAGGTACACCCCGCCACCTACTGGAGGACAACGGTTATTGCACCTACTCTTGCTTATTTGATTAAACGACAGGTAAGATTTATTTTGAATTTAAAAAGGGAAAATGTCAGACATCTAACCCTCTAAGGTTTCCATAGCCTTTCACTTACTCCATGTGGGAGGTCTTACAAGATGCGAATGACACCCCTCTCATGTGGCATTTCTGGGATTCGCCTTTTTTCTTGTATGTTATGGCTTTTTCATAATATGGCTTGACAACAGGAAAATGATGTGGTCTTTACAGACTGAATCCAGGATTCTTAAAAGAAGTTAAAAATCTAAGGAAGGGCACAACCATCTTGTCTGACAATTTTCAGTTGGCTGAGGTAATTTGAACATCAATTCAGACTGATACCAACCTCTTCAAGAAAGAGATTGGAGTTCTCAAGGAGGAGACTAGATTTTTGTTTAATATGACTCGGTCAACTGAGCTAATTTCAGAAAGGTACAGTCTAATAGTAATTCATTTAAGGAGAGAAGGAAATGGCTGATTTGGCACATAAAATCCAGTCCATGACAGTAGGTGCTGAAACATTATTTGAGAGGATTCGACCTGCCGAATGTATTAATCGAACTTTGCCAAAGGAGTATGACAGATTGACTGATAGAATGTCCCTCCAAGAAGGTAATATACATGCCATGAGGATTATATCTAAGGATGAGATATTATCTCTAATGGACAGACTTCATACCTTAGAATCCACAATGAGGACATTAGAGCATAATGCTGGACAGGAGATTCAGGCCTTGCAGAAGGCAATTATAAACAGATTTGAAAAAATTGAGGAAATTATGGACTTCGACGAACAGGAGCAAAAGGTAGAAAGGCAAAATTTAACTTCGTCAGTACGTAAAACTCTCTGCGATAGCTTCCCCAGAGTTCTACCTGCCTTTCCAGTAATAACATCAGAAAAGGTAGCCGGCTCCAAATACTCTAAGGTTACCAAGGAATATACATGGGAGCCCTACGTAGAAGTGATTTAAAAAGAAATTAAACAAGCAATTGTGAATTATGGACTACATTTGTCCTTTGTTAGAGAGATGGTCAAAACTTGGGGAATGGGGCTTTAGGAACTGGATCTAGAAAGAGGGACAGATCAGCTGTCAGGCAGGTCATTCCCTGTTCTTCTGACAGGTGTGGCCTGGCTCTGAGCAGTGGAAGTCCTCAGGAGTGGGAACAAGGCCTGGCAATGGGGCAGGGGTGAGGTGGGAGGAGATCAGTGATTGGATTTAAGACTATCTAAGACTTAGGACCAAACCCAAGTGATAATATACTTTTAATATATTTGTATAGGAGAATTCTTTTATTAAATGGTTGTAGGGCGTCCTTAATGATAACATTATCAAATAACAAGGGCTTGATTTCCTATACAGAAGACAGTAGAACAGTAAAGAAAAACTGAACCAAAGCAAAACCAAAACTCCATGAGGAAAACACCAAGGCACATATCTCCAGATCCGGCCACTAAGTCATTTATTTGATCTCTGGTAATGAACTCCAAAGAGCATAGGCAGAGCATCCTCCTCAGCCTTTCCTTCTGCAGCTCACATGGCCTCTCTCCCAGGATTGCTCCACTCCAATCCAAATACCCTAAGGTCATCAAGGAACATACATGGGAGCCCATACATATAAGTGATTTGAAAGAAATTAAACAAGCGATTATGAATTACAGACTACATTCGTCCTTTGTTAGAGAGATGGTCAAAACCTGGGCTCTCAGTAACAAGGCCACACCTCAAAATTGGGCTCAGTTGACCTCAGCTGTCCTAGAAAGTGGGCCACAATTGTATTGGAGATGCCTTTTTAAAGAGGAGGATAGAATTTTAGAGCAACAGGAAAAAGCTAAAGGAACTGAGATTTCCCTAGATCAAATTCTAGGTGATGGACTTTACTCTGATCCTCAGGACCAAGCTCTTTATGATGCCCACATCCTATCTGTATGTGCCACAGCAGCTTTAAAGTCTTGGGACAGTGTTCAGGACCCAGGACAGAGAGTGGTATCATATCTCAGGGTTAAACAGGGTCAGAAAGAACCCTTTAGTGACTTTTTAGCAAAGACTAACTAGGGCCGTACAATTAGGGATAACTGACCCAGAAGCCAGATGTATAATAATTGAACCTTTAGCTTATGAGAATTCCAACGTAGAGTGCAAAAGGATCCTGGGGCCTTTAAAGATCAGACAGCGCCCTTGGAGGAATAGGTCTTGCATACAATGAATGTCGATACATTTGAATATGGCACTGAAGCGTGGGTAGGAAAAGCAATTTCCAATGGTAAGAGAAGACATCAAGATACCAAATGTTTTAATTGTGGTAAAATGGGACATATGAGAAGGGATTGTAGACAACGGATTTCTATGAATAATGTCTCTTCTAGGAATAATAGGAACAGGAGGACTCAGCCTTCAGGTTTATGTAGGAGGTGTGGCAAAGGCCGGCACTGGACCAATGTATGTAGGTCAACAAAAGATAGACAAGGCAACACGTTACCATCAGGAAATGCAAGGCCCCCATGACAAATGTGGTCCAGTCATTTCTGGTTACTGTGGAGAACATGTCTCGTCAGGAAAATTAGAAGGCCCCATGCCTGCTGTCAAAAGCAATAACAGTCTGAAGGATGAGATAAATGTGGAGAATGAGTCAAGAAATCTGGTAGG
The DNA here is from genome assembly GCF_903992535.2 of Arvicola amphibius. Lineage (NCBI taxonomy): Eukaryota > Metazoa > Chordata > Mammalia > Rodentia > Cricetidae > Arvicola > Arvicola amphibius. Next base: position 122,669,555 of record NC_052058.2, on the reverse strand, counting down.
ACAGAGAAAATATATATTCTTCCAGACTTCTATAAATGAACAAAGACCAAAGCTAAAAGTGTGTATAAATGTCATTTTTATTGAAAGCTTATTGGACATGGGTGCGGATGTATCATTACTCTAGAATCTTGGCATCCAAATTGGCCTCTTCAGGAGGTAGATGTTCAGTTCATGGGAATTGGAACCCTATTTCGGGTAAGACAAAGTATGATGGGTTGAATGAATGCATAGGGACAGAAGGGCAAATAGGAAAACTAAGTCCATATATAGCCAATACTGTAGTGAATTTGTGGGATCATGACCTGTTGCAGCAATGGAATACCCAGATTAACATTCCTGCTGCCTAAAAGCTTATATTTCTGAGGAAAATATTAGAAGATATTACAGACGCCGAAAACAGGCCATTTCTGAATTTCTGGTAAACAACTTGTTTATTATTATTCTAAACATATTTTTAAATATGTATTAATGTGTATTTATTTATAAATATATAGAGCTGATTTTGGAGTTGGACTCTGTCTTGGTCTTTCTCCAATTCCAAGCCTGTTGGTAAGAGGAATCCAAGAGTGTCTATCTCATGTCAAGAGCCATGATATGGGACATAATAATAATAATAATTAATAATAATAATAATTTATAAACTTTCTTTGCCTTTTTTTCATATCTGTTTCTGTCTTTCTCATTCCTCTCATTGAATATATATGTCTGTATATGTCTATATAGATAATGCTTAAGTTTCCCAAAGTAATCTTTGAAGTTTCCAGGAAGAAGATGGGGCCCCACAACAACTCCACCTGGTTAATATGACATCATGATGCTGATAGCACTACTACAAGTCCTGTTTTTTGGTACCAGCTGCACAAGACAGTTCCAACTTGATTAGCGGAAATGGTGCACATAATTTACAGCATTCTGGCCAGGCCTCCACAAAACACTCAGAGACTATTTGCAATTTTACCAGACCAAATATTAACTGGAATTTAACCATCATTTACTTTCACAGGACCCCCTAGAAAGAATGTCACCCCCATGACAACTGGAAGCAATTTTAGAGGACAACATCCACTCTCCCAGCAGAGTTTGCCCTCAGGTTTAGGGACATCATTTAGGGGTTAGTTATAATTGGTATGTGGTTGAGGGATGGGGAAGATATTTTATATGTTCATGGGTGTTCTAACAAAAAGAGGGATAATTGGTGATAGGATAATAGATTAGTATTTGTGAGTTATTGTGCCTTTTTATAGGTGAATTGAGTCCATTGATATTAAGTAGTATTAATGACCAGTGTTTGTTAATTCTGGGTTGCTGTTTTTTTTTTTTTTTTGGTGGTAGAGTTTGAGTGTTTCCATTCTTTGAGTTGGGCTGGTGGAGGGTTGTCACATGTCAGTTTTATTATGGATGTTGTTGGCTTCCTTGGTTTATGATTTTCCTTCTAGTATTTTCTGTAAGGCTGGGTTTGTGGCTATGTATTGTTTAAATATGTTTTTGTCCTGGGATATCTTGTTTTCTCCATTGATGGTGAATGCAAGCTTTGCTGGGTATAGTAGTCTGGGCTTGCATCCATGGTCTCTTAGTGTCTGCAGCACATCTATCCAAGACCTTCTGGCTTTCATGGTTTCCATTGAGAAGTCAGGTGTAATTCTGATTGGTTTCCCTTTATATGTTACTTGAGCATTTTCCTTTGCAGCTCTTAATATTCTTTCTTTATTCTGTATGTTTTGTGTTTTGATTATAATATGCAAGAGGATGCTTTTTATTAATCCAGTCTATTTGGTATTCTGTATGCTTCTTGTACCTTCATAGGAATATCCTTCTTTATGTTGGGAAAGTTTTCTTCTATAATTTTGTTGAATATATTTTCTGGGCCTTTGAGCTTTAATTCTCCTTCTTCTACCCCTATTATTCTTAGGTTTGGTCTTTTCAAGGTGTCCCAGATTTCCTGGACATTTTGTGTTAAGAATTTTTTGGATTTGTTATTTTCTTTAATCAATGAGATTATTTCCTCTATAGTATCTTTGGTGTCTGAGATTTTTTTCTTCTGTCTCTTGTATTCTATTGGTTATACTTGTCTCTGTAGTTTCTTTTCATTTACCCAGATTTTCCATACCCAGCCTTCTGTCGTTTTGTGTTTTCTTCATTGCCTCCATTTCATTTTTCAAGTCTTGAACTGTTTCCATTATGAAGGGTAAGCCTAACCAATCACCTTGTTTTGTAAGGCGTGTCCCCCTTCAGCTAAAGGCGTGTCCCCCTTAGGCTAATATTGACTTATAAAATCTTGCGGGCCTGTGGCCCGCCTGCTCTTTGTTTTCCTGAGCTCCTCACTGGAACCTTGGATTTGTAAGTTCCCTTTTCTTTCCTTTATTAAAACTGAAATATATATTAAAGCTAGTCTTTTGAATCATAACTGCCGATCAACCACGCACCTTCATTTGGCTTCATTTGGGAGCCTTTAGCTCTGGTTCCCGCACTGTGTGGCAGGGATTCGGTCTTGTGCTCCTGATTGCTTCAACACAATTTCCCAGACTAGCCTGTCCCAGCCCTGCTTGTTCGGAGCACAGGACTCATGCCAGTGACTCAGTCTGAGCTCGCTAACCCCTAAGGCAGCACCAGTCCCGGCTGAGTTCGGCCTGGGCCCTGACCTGCCGGAAACTAGCAGTTACTACTGCCTGTGTCCCAGCATTGGAGCTTGTGCAGCCACTGGTGAATGAGCGCGACCCCGCTGCTGCCGTTACAGCGCACACCCGACCGCCTTTCCAGCTTCCTCGGCGGCTGGTACTGCGGACTCGGTTTGGCAGAGCGGTTACTGCCCTCACCACGATGTCGGAAGTAAGGCTGAGCAACCAAGCCAGGAAGCAAGCCAGCAAACGGACCACAGGGCACATGACTCGATCTGAGCAGGCTCCCGTGGCCACCTTATCCCCCCAGGCAGCGCCCTCCCCTGCCCAGCTATAAGCCACACAGTGCATGGTTTGTGAGTTTCTATTTTTTAGAATTTCCTTTCCAGTTCTGACTTTTTCGGCCACGTGGATCTAGGTGCACCCCCACCACCTACTGGCAGGGAATGGTCATTACAGGTAAAATTTCTTTTGATTAAAAAAAAATGTCTGACCATATCACCGTTGAAAGCTTCTGCAGCCTATTTAATTATACTATGGTAGAAATATTGCAGGATACATATGATATTCCCATAACTTGGATATTTATAGGGCTTGCAATTTTTCTCGTATTTGGTTTCTTTCTTACATGGATTGAAAATAGAAAAATGATAAAGTCCTTACAGAATGAAACCAGGATTCTTAGGACAGAGGTTGAATGCTTAAGAAAGGGCACAACTGTTTTGAGTGACAACTTTAAGTCGGGTGAGGTATTTTCAAAAACAATTCAGACTGACAACAACCTCCTCAAGACAGAGTTTGAAGTTCTCAAGGAAGGGAATAGGTCTTTGTCTGATATGACTCTGTCAAATGAGCAAAATTTAGAAAAAGTACAGTCTGATATTAAGGAGAGATTCATTGCTGTGGAGGAGAGAACAGCTGATTTGGATCATAAACTTCAGTCCCTGTCTGTAGGCTCTGAAACATTATCAGAGAGAATTAAAACTGCTGAATGTGAAAATTGGACTTTGTCTAAAGGATATGACAGATTGGCTGACAGATTGTCAATACAAGAAGGCACAATTCATGCCATGAAAATTCTATCCAAGGATGAGATATTAACTCTACTGGACAAACTTCATATTTTGGAATCCTCCATGAAGGCCTTGGAGCATAATTCTGTACAGGAGATCCAGGCCTTACAGAAGGCAATAGTAAGCAGACTAGAAAAGATTGAGGAAATTATAGACTGTGATGAACAGGAGCAAATGGTAGAAAGGTGAAATTTAACTCCATCAATGAGTAAAACTCTCTGGGATAATTTCCATAAAGTTCTACCTGCCTCCAATAATAACATCAGAAAAGGTGACTGGATCCAAAAACCCTAGGGTCATCAAGGAATATACATGGGAACCCGTCCATATGAATGATCTCAAAGAAATTAAATAAGCCGTTATGAATTTTGGGCTACATTCATCCTTTGTTAGAGAGATGCTCTAAACTTGGTCTATAAGCAATAAGGCAATGCCCCACAATTGGGTACAATTAGTATCAGCTGTTCTAGAGAGTGGATCGCAATTAAATTGGAAATGCATGTTCAGACAAGAGGCTAGACTTTTAGAACAGCAGGAAAGAGCAAATGGAATTGAGATTTCCCTAGATCAAATTCTAGGTGAAGGACTTTTCTCCAATCCTCTAGAATGAGCTAATTATGATGAACACACCTTATCCATATGTACTACAGTAGCCTTAAAGGCTTGGGACAGGGTTCAAGACCCAGGACAGAGACTGGAATCACATATCAGAGTTAAACAGGGTCAGAAAGAACCCTTTAGTGATTTTTTACAAAGACTAACTAAAGCTGTATAAATAGGGATATCTGACCCAGAAGCAAGACATATAATAATTGAGTCTTTGGCTTATGAGAATGCCAATGTGGAGGGCAAAAGGATCCTGGGGCCTTTAAAGATGAGATCAGCGCCGTTGGACAAATGGGTCTTGCATACAATGAATGTTGAATCATTTGACTATGGCACTGAAGCATGGGTAGAAGAATCAATTTCTAATGCAAAAAGGAGGCATCAAGTTACCAAAAGTTTTAATTGTGGCAAAATGAGACATATTAAAAGGAATTGCAGACAACGGATTTTCAGAAATAATAATAATAATAATAATAATAATAATAATAATAATAATAATGCCTCTTCTAGAAATAACAGATATAAAAGGACTTAGCCCTCAGGTATATGTAGGAGATGTGGAAAAGGCAGACACTGGACGAATGAGTGCAGGTCAACAAGACATAGACAAGGCAACCTGTTGCCACTGGGAAATGCAATGGGGGTCTCTCACAGGCCCCCCCATGGCGAATGTGGTCCAGTCATTTCCAGTTACTGCAGAGAACGTGCCTCGTCAAGAGAATTAGAAAGCCCCATGCCTGCTTTTAAAAGCAAAAACGGCCTGAAAGATGAGTTACATGTATTTTGGCAGACTTTTATAAATGAACAAAGACCAAAGTTAAGAGTGTGTGTAAATGGCGTTTTTATTACTGGCCTTCTGGATTCAGGTGAGGATGTAAGTATCATTACTCCAGAATCTTGGCATCCGTATTGGCCTCTTCAGGATATAAATGTTCAGTTCCTGGGAATTGGAACCCTATCTCGAGTAAGGCAGAGCACGAGATGGGTTGAATGCCTAGGGACAGAAGGACAAATAGGAAAATTAAGGCCATATGTAGCCAATATTGCAGTGAATTTATGGGGCTGTGACCTATTGCAGCAATGGAATACCCAAATTAACATTCCTGCTGCTTCTAGAACCTATATTACTGAGGAAAATATTAAAAGATATTACAGAAAGCAGAAACCGGCTGTTCAGGCTGTACAAGAACACAAAGCAATTGATGGCCCTTCAGAGATACGAACAGCACTGCCTCTAAAATGGTTGACTGAGAAACCAATATGGACAAAACAATGGCCTTTAGCTGAGGAAAAGTTGCAGGCTTTAGAACAGCTGGTACAAGAGCAATTGGAAGCTCAACATATTGAAGAATCTACCAGCCCTTGGAATTCTCCTGTATTTGTTGTTAAGAAAAAAATTGGTAAATGGAGAATGGTGACAGATCTCAGAGCTATCAATAAGGTTATTCAACCTATGGGCTCTCTGCAATCTGGACTTCCTCTGCCCTCTTTATTACCAAAAGGATGGCCTCTCATAGTTATTGATTTGAAGGACTGTTTCTTCACCATACCTTTACAAGAAAAAGATAGAGAAAAGTTTGCCTTCATAGTGCCTACTTATAATAACTCTCAACCTACAAGGAGATACCAGTGGACCGTCCTTCCACAGGGCATGTTGAACTCTCCCACCCTGTGCCAATACTTTTTAAATCAACCATTGCAAATAATACGCAAGCAATTTCCCAAGTCTATAATTTATCATTACATGGATGATATTCTGTTATCTGATTCAAACATGGATACCTTAGAAAGACTGTTTGAAGAAGTAAAAATAGTTTTACCTAAATGGTGGTTGCAGATTGCTCCTGAAAAAATTCAGAGAGGAGATTCTGTTAATTATCTAGGTTATAAAATAGGTTTGCAAAAAATTAAGACACAAAAGGCACAAATTAGGAGAGATCAGTTACAGCCTCTCAATGATTTTCAAAGGTTGTTAGGAGACATTTCCAGTCTTTGACCGGCTGTTGGGATAACACCTGATCTAATAATTCATTTAAATAAAACCTTGGATGGTGAAAAAGACTTAAACAGTCCCAGAGAATAAACAGCTGAAGCAGAAAAGGAGCTGAGAATGATTGAGGAGAAATTACAAGAGACACATGTGGACAGGGTGAATCCAGAGCTCAGTTATATTTTCGTCATATTGCCTTCCAAAATTTCTCCTACAGGAATTTTAATGCAGAGAGATGATGTTATCTTAGAATGGATCTTTTTACCACATAAACCAAGTAAGAAAATAAAAACCTATGTCGAAAATGACTCTGAATTAATTATTTTTTTATGAAGCAGAATTCTTATTTAATTTTTTATTGATTTTATTTTTTTTTCTTTCTCATGGTTTATTTTTTTTATATTTAAAAATTTCCATCTCCTTCCCTCCTCCTCCCCCTCCCTCCGCTCCTCCTCCCCCTTCCCGCCCCTCCTTCTCCCCCTTCCCTCCCCTCCCCTCCACCCATACCTCCCCTCCCTCCCTCTCAAGGCCAAGGAGCCATCAGGGTTCCCCACTCTATGCTAAGTCCAAGGTCCTCCCAACATCCCCCAGGTCCAGGAAGGTGATCGACCAAGCTGAGAAGGCTCCCACAGAGCCCGTCCATGCAGAAGAATCAGAGCCCAGCGCCAATGTCCTTTGCTTCTCAGTCAGCCCCCGCTGTTGGCCACATTCAGAGAGACAGGGTTTGGTCGCATGATCCATCAGTCCCATTCCAACTGGAGTTGGTGATCTCCCTTTAGTTCTGTCTAAAAGGCAAATTGAGACTTCGTCAACTAGCAGGCATAGACCCAGCAGAAATTATAATGCCTTTCACTGCTGATGAACTAAAAAAGTTGTGGGAAGATAACGAACCATGGCAAAGAACTTGTGCTAATTTTTTGGGAGAAATCAATAACAACGATCCAAAAAGCAATAGGCTTAACTTTATAAAGAGAACTTCTTGGATTCTTCCTCAAATCATCCGTGATGCTCCGATAACTGGAGCACGTATATTTTATACTGATGGTAATAAATCAGGGAAGGCAGGTTACAAATCAGAAGATTTGAGTAAAGTGGAACAAAGTCCTTATGATTCTGTCCAGAAGGCAGAATTATATGCCATTCTTATGGTAGTAAGGGATTTTAAAGAACCTCTTAATATAGTTACTGACTCACAATATGCAGAAAGAGTTATCTTGCATATTGAAACTGCTAAATTTATACCAGATGATACAGAACTAACCTCATTGTTTATCCAGGTACAAGACATGATCAGGAATAGGCTTTGCCCTATGTATATAACACACATCCGATCCCATACGGGTCTGCCAGGTTCTCTAGCACAAGGTAATGCAAACATTGATCAATTGTTGATTGGTAGTGTGCTGCAGGCCACTGAATTTCATAAAAAACATCATGTCAATAGCAAAGGCTTGAAGAAAGAGTTTTCTATTACATGGCAACAAGCTAAGGAGATTGTAAAGAAATGCCCTACTTGTTCTTTCTATAACCAAGCACCACTGCCTGCAGGGACTAATCCAAAGGGCACTAAAAGGAATGAAATCTGGCAGATGGATGTGTTTCACTTTGCAGAATTTGGCAAATTAAAATATGTACACCACAGCATTGACACTTATTCAGGTTTTCAATGGGCAACTGCTTTAAGCTCAGAAAAAGCTGATTCAGTAATCACTCGTTTATTAGAAGTTATGGCCATCATGGGTATACCTGCACAAATAAAGACAGATAGTGGTCCAGCTTATGTCTCTAGTAAAATGAAACGGTTTTTTGCTTATTACAATATTAAGCATGTTACAGGTATACCATACAATCCTACAGGTCAAGCAGTCATTGAAAGATCAAATAGAACTATAAAGGATATGTTAAACAAACAGAAACGGATGGGAAATACCCCCAGAAATAAGTTACATAATGCTTTAATAACCTTGAATTTTCTCAACACTAATGAGAAAGGGACAACAGCTCCAGAAAGACATTGGATAATGGAAAAGTCTGCTGAATTAAATCAACCAGTTTATTTCAAGGATGTGCTGACCTTGCAATGGAAGCCAGGAGATGTGCTGCATTGGAGAAGGGGTTTTGCTCTTGTCTCCACAAGAGAGGAAAAATTGTAGATACCGTCAAAGTTAATAAAGGTTCAGTTTGAAGAGGAGAAGCCCCTTGGAAAAGAAAAATAATTCATTCACAAGGATGATGATCATACTCATGGTAAGAAAAGCATATAGGTTGGGAGCAGGGTTCTTTTCTTATCTCCACAGGAAACCACTCATCTTCAAAGAATTTAAGAGACCCTGGATATTTAAATACTGATGGATGGACACTAGTTACAAGCCAATATGGATCAACACAGAACCCAAATAGGTTTAGTAAGTATAAAACATTTTTACATATATATATACACACATTACTGTGCTTTTATTTATATGTATGTAGAGCTGGTTTTGGAGGACTATGGCTCAGTCCCTCTTCAATTCCACGCCTGTTGATAAGAGATATCTCAGAGTTTCTGTCTTAGGTCAGGAGCCATGAAATGGGACAGAATAATAGGAGTAATGATGATGATGATGATGATGATGATGATACTTGATAAACTTTCTTTGCCTTTCCTCATATCTGTGTCTGTATTTATTATACCTTCCATCGAATATATATGTCTGTATATGTCTTTGTAGATAATGTTTACCTTTTCTGTAACAAACAACAAATTTTCCTTCAGTAATCTTTGAAGTTTCCAGGATGAAGATGGGGCCCCCACAACATCAATTTCACCTGGTTACTATGACATCATGTTTTTAATAGCACTAAAATTAGATCTGTTTTTTGGTACCAACTACACAAGACAGTTTCAAATGGTGCACAATTTTGACAACACTCTGGCCGGACCTCCTCAAAATACTCAAAGGCTAGTTACAATTTCCTCGACCAAATGTTATCCTGGGAATTTTACCATCATTTGTTTTCACGGGACCCCCTGAGAAGAATGTCGCCCCCATGTCAGCTGGAAGCAATCTTAGAAGACAACGCCCCCTGTCCCAACAGAGTTTGCACTCAGGTTTAGGGACATCATTTAGTAGTTGGTATAGGGTTGAGGGGATGGGGGAGATATTATATGGACTCAGGGGTGTTTATGAAAAAAGGGGGGATTACCTGGTTTGAAGGGATGATTGGTATTTGTGAATTATTGTTTTTAGAAAATTGCATTGGTGTTGATTCTTGTATATTGAACATTGTATGTGAGTATGCTTCTACCTCTATTGTATGAGAGTATGCTTCTACCTCTATTTAAAACAATTGTTATATTGAGATATTTATCATATTGCAATGTACATTTCTACCTCTGATATTATTTATGTAATGACATTGTTTACGTTTGGGGATATTGTCCTCATTTATTGCACAGTTGTTTATTCTTTTAGTCTCCAGGTTAGATAGGTATCGAGAATTATATATCAATAGTCATATATGTTTGTCATATTTATATTTAGGATATTCAGGTTTTTTAGATACATAGAAATTAAATTTAGTATAGATAGTATAATCTTCGACCTCTTTGAAGAGCTGTAGAAAATGGCCTTTAATCTAACCTAGAGTTTTGTACTTATGAGACACAATCACTCCTGGCAACACTGCTCTACTCCGGAGAGAATGTTGAGCACCAAAGGCACTCCACTGGGAGATTGTCTTCTTCTTGGCAGAACTGGGCTTTGGGCAAAGAAAAGCCCATACCTCAGCTACTGACAAAGATACAGAATATCCATAAGTGGATAAAACAGGATTGTCTTATCTTGCCAAGACAGGATAGGATAGTTCTACAAAAAGTTCCTTGCCTTTGAAAAATGTTATGTCAGTTGTGTTAGGCCTTAGCCAAAGTTGGTTGCCTCAACATTGCAAAACGAAACTTTGGGTGACTGCCAAGGTAGTCAGTTGTCTCTGTCATCTGTTGCACATTTTGGAAGTTTCTCGTTTGTACTTCCTGGTTGCTTAAGTAATATTACTTCCCTTCTCAGATCTTTGATGGGGTTGAAGATTAGATAATTGTAGTTACCCTCTACATTATTTAGACTCCTTGAAATAGAATGTTTAGTAAAACTTTTGTTATATATTTCTTGCTTAATATTATTTGTTGTTTGTAATTTTATATTTATTATTTGTTCCTATTGAATATAGTTGTATTTGGTTTGGTTCTGTCTTATTTAGACATAAGGGGGAGATGAAGGGAAAGCCTAGCCAATCACCTTGTTTTGTAAGGCATGTCCACCTTCGGCTAAAGGTGTGTCCCCCTTAGGCTAATATTGACTTATAAAATCTTGCGGGCCTGTGGCCCGCCTGCTCTTTGTTTTCCTGCACTCCTCGCTGGAACCTTGGATTTGTAAATTCCCTTTTCTTTCCTCGCAGAGAAACCCTGTCTCGAAAAACCAAAAAAAAAAAAAACTGAAATATATATATATATATATATATATATATATATATATATATATATATATATATATATATATTAAAGCTAGTCTGGTGAATCATAACTGCCGATCAACCACGCACCTTCATCATTATCTGTTTGATTGCTTTCTCTTGGTTTTCTTGGGTATCTCTGAGAGATTTATTCATTTCATCTACCTTTTTGTTTGTCTTCTGCATTTCTTTAAAGCAGTTTTCCACATCCTGTTTAAGGTCCTCTATTATTTTCATAAGTTACATTTAAAGTCGATTTTTTTCTACTTCTTCTGGAATAGAGTGTTCAAGTCTTCTTGTTGCGTGATCCCTGGAATCTGATGTTGTCATGTTGCCTTTAAAGTTGTTGGATGAATTCTTGCATTGGCGCCTGCCCATCTCTTCCTTCAAATGCAGCCAGGAGAGTCTTGGTGTCTTGGTTCAATCTATGCTGTGACTGACTCTGGGTGGATCTCCTCAGTGCAGGAGCAGGAACTGTTCCTGGGCCAAGGACCTCGCAGACAGTAGGGCAGGCTTGGGGGAGGCAGGGTCCTGTGGAAAAAAGAAGCCCCTGCAGCAGGAGCTGGAGGGGCCCTGTGCTCCTTTCCCGGATGTTCTGCCCCGCCCTGGGATGGCACCCACTCACTGGTCTGGATGGTTCTCCTCAGCACAGGGACAGGGACTCCTGGAAGTCCAAGGATCCCCGCAGACTAAAGGGTGAACTGGGGGGATGGAAGGGTTATGTGGAACAAAGAAGCCCCTGCAGCAGGAGCTGAAGGTGTCCTGCACTCCCTTCTGGCCAGGCAGGCACACACTCACCGCTCTGGATGGATAGCCTCAGTGCTGGAGTAGGAACTGTTCCTGGGCCAAGGACCTCGCAGACAATAGGGCAGGCTTGGGGGAGGCAGGGTCATGTGGAACAAAGAAGCCCCTGCAACAGGAGGTGAAGGGGCCCTGTGCTCCCTTCCTAGATTTTCCGCCTGCCCCGGGATGGCACCCACTCACCTGCAAAATGGCGTGAATTTTCAGCTACATTGGAGAGTTAACAAGAAAATACTTTATTATTGCCATGAAAGCTTTTACTAAATCTTACATCTCATAGCATTCTTCGATTTCAGTCACATCATTTTCTATTTTCCTTTGATGTATATTAACCAGTTTTCCAAATTTTAAAGTTACTTCAGTGTGAGTCATCACCCAATTTAGTGTCCCTATGGGATGAAAGCACATTTCAGTGTCATGACCCATCTCGTGTCATATTGGGTATGTGCCCATATGTTCTAGATACTCAGTAGGAAGTAAACACCATGGTGAGATATATGAGCAGAAATGATTACCTTGGTCAATTTGTACACATTGGGTGGAGCTCTGCTTGTGAATGTGTTTCCTCTGGTCTATTGTCTTACCTAAGGAGGAGCTCAATGGCTTGACAGATGAGTGGGAAGACGAGATCTTCCATGCCAAACTCTAGGTTTCCTACACCCTTCAGACACTTATTTGTAAGTGCTCTTTTCTGAATCTGAGAGTGCAGTTGTGTTCTTAGAAAGCCATCGCATCCTCCCTGAAACACATTATCAATGACCATTTCACAGATGGTCTTGGGACTGGAGGACACCACAGGGGCCACAGAGGATGTTGCTTCCTTGAAAGACACCCTTGGTGATATTGAGCTTGATGCTGGGCTTGATTGACAATGGTAAATAGTAAATTTTATAAAATATCATGGGTAATAGACGTTGCTCTATAATAAAGCATTGGCCTATTGCAGCACCCAAGTTAATTACTGAATACATGTGGAGAAAGCTGGGAGAGCATAAAATGGGACCTAGAATAATATACTAATACAACTTGTGTTTAGGAGGAACTACAGTTTTAATAATCTCCTGGGCTATGGGGCTGGAGAGATGGCTCAGAGGTTAGGAGCACTAACTGCACTTCCAGAGGTCCTGAGTTCAATTCCCAGCAACCACATGGTGGCTCACAACCATCTATAATGAGATCTTGTGCCCACTTCTGGCATTCAAGCAGAACACTGTATATATAATAAATGAATAAATCTTTTTACAAAAAATCTCCTGGGCGAGCCCTGAAGCAAACAGTTATGTTCCTCCCCAATGAATACAAAGGACGTGTATGCCAGAATTACTTTCTATTCTAGAATGTGCCATGAGGGAACAACTGGCCAAAAGAGGGATAGAGTATTGCAGAGGTCAGTACAGAATGCTTGAAGGAAAAATGTACGGTATCCTGAGAGAAGGTTCAACGAAGTAATTAGTGGCTTGTTTAAAACCTACCATCTGTTGTTAGGCAGACAATAGGGTGCATAGTGAATGTGTTCCTTCCCAGCTCATGTTCAAATATACAACTGTAGCATTCCTAGATTTCTGAATTCCTAGGGAAATCAGCCCTGGTCTTGAATGTCTTCATCCTTGTGGCATATCATATCTGTGCTAGGGAATGTTGGTGTTTCTATGCTAGCAAGCTTTTCCGGGGGTCCTAATGGACAGCTCTATAAGATGGTCAGTAGAATTTGTCTGACCATCCACAGCAGGATAGTTGGGGAGGAGATCCACTCCTCCAGGAAAACCACTGTAGAAGGAGCGGCAGGCTGCATCCCGCCACCGGGATCCCGCACGGCTAGCTTTACACCCGAAATAATTACACGGAAATTTTATTTATTTAAACACTGCCTGGCCCATTAGTTTCAGCCTCTTATTGGCTAATTCTCACATCACGCTTTAACCCATATTTAGTAATCTGTGTAGCACCATGAGGTGGTGGCTTACCAGGAGAGATCTTAACCCGCGTCTGTCTCAGAGAGGAGAGGCATGGTGACTGCCTGAAGCATCTGCCTGACTCTGCTTTCTTTCTCCCACAGTTCTGTTCTGTCTACTCCACCTACCTAATTTTCTGTCCTATCAAAGGGCCAAGGCAGTTTCTTTATTAACCAATGAAAGTAACACATAGACAAATGACCCTCCTCCATCAAACCACATTATTCTTCACTATTTGTTTTGTAGTTTCTCTTTTCCCTTTATGAAAAATTGGGTTTTTGCATATACATTTATGTGTTCTTAATATGTCTTGTTATAGCACATCAATTTGAGTGTTTAAATTAATTGAATAAACATTCTGAGTTATCAATTCCAAGTTATTGGTGTCCATTTGAGCTCTGTAATTTCCCTTAGATATTTGAGTTATCAGTGGAGTCATTCTCTAACGTCACAAAGGTCATTGTGTTTCATTCTTACCTTCCTCTTTCTTTTGGTTTTTGAGACAGGGTTTCCCTGTAGATTTACAGCTTGTCCTGGAACTAGCTCTTGTAGACTAGGCTGGCCTCGAACTCACAGAGATCTGCCTGCCTCTGCCTCCCAAGTGCTGGGATTAAAGGTGTGCGCCACCACCGCCCGGCTCATCTATACCTTCTTTAGTTTAGTTAAATCACTGCACTGAGACATATTTTTATTCCATTATCTACAAGCTGATAAAAATATGTGACATTATTCTTCTGTTTCTGAAAACACTACTATGCATGAAAATTATAGTGATATAGCAAAGGTTTTTTATTCTCCTGTCATATATTACATCCCAAACACAGTTTCTCCTCACTCTCTCCCCACCTCCTCTCCCCCACACACCCGCATACCTCTTCCTCCCCTCAGAAAAGAGCAGGCCTCCCAGGGACATCCCCCTAACACAGTACAACAAGCTACTCTAATATCAGGCATATACTGTCACATCAAGGCTGGATGAGGCAACCCAGTAGGAGGAGAAGGATCATACATGTAGGCAAAGGAGTCAGAGACAGCCCTTGATCCCACTGCTTTCTTTTCCCATTGTATATTTCTGGCATCTGTATTTAAAAACTATCAGGTGTCCAAAAGTGTGTGGATTCGAGTCTGCGTCAGGGATTGGACTCCACTAACCCACCTGTCTGTTTCCCCCAATACCATGCAGCTTTATCACTACAGCTCTGTAGCACAGCTTGGAATCAGCGAGGTGATGTCTCTGTAAGGTCTTTATTACACAGCATTGTTTTAGTTATCTTGGACTTTGCTTTTCCGTATGAAGCTGAATATTGTTCTTTCAAGGTTAATAAAGGATTGTGCTGGAATTTTAATGGGGATTGCATTGGAACTGTAGATTCTTTCTGAAAGGATCTCCATTTTACTACATTAATCCTGCTGACCCATAAGCATGGGAGAACTTCCCATCTTCTGGTATCTTCTTCAGTCTCCTTCAAAAACTTGAAGTCTTTATCATACATGTCTTCCACTTCCTTGGTTAGAGTTACCCCAAGATATATTATTTGTGGCTATTGTGAAGAGTGTCATTTTCCTGATTGAATTCTCAGCTATTTGTCATTTGCATATAGGACAGCTACTGACTTTTTTGTATCCAGTTACTTTGCTGAAGGCGTTTATCAGCTGTAGGTGTTCCCGAATAGAAATTTTTAGGTCAATTATGTATCCTATAGCGTCTACAAATAGTGAGATTTTGAGTTCTTCTTTTCTAATTTGTGTCCCCTTGATATCCTTCGGTTATCTTTTTGTTCTAGCTAGAACTTCAAGTGCTGTGATGAATAGATACGGAGAGATTGGACAACCACACCTTGTTCCTGGTGTTAGTGGAGTCACTTTCTCTACATTGTTTGATTTGGGATTTAGACTTGTTGTACATTGCTTTTATTATGTTTAGGAATGTGTATTTGTTTATATTCTGTGGGGTTTTGCCTTGTTTCGTGGATATAGTTAACCTCTTTTGTTGGAATTTTCCTTCTAGTACTTTTGGTAGAGTTAGATTTGTGGATAGATGCTGTTTAGATTTGATTTTGTCATGAAGTAACTTTTCTCCATCTATGGTGATTAAGAATTTTTCAGGGTATAATAGGCTGCATCCTACTATAGGGCTGGCATCCATGGTCTCTTGAGTCTAAAATATATCTATCCTGTCCTTTCTAGCATTTAGAGTCTCCATTGAGAATTTGGGTGTAATCCTAATAGGTCTAACCTTCATATGTTACTTGGCCTTTCCCCCTTGTAGCTTTTAATATTCTTTCTGTGCTCTCTGTGTTGATTATTTTATGGTGTGGGGAACTTTCTTTTCTGGACCAGTCTGTGTGGTCTGTGAAGTTCTCATCTTTACAGGCATGGTCTTCTTTAGGTTAGGAGACTTTTCTTCTATGATTTTGTTAAATATATTTTTTGGAGTTTTGAGCTGAGATTCTTCTCCTTCTATTCCATTATTCTTTTTCTGGTGTCCCAGATTCCCTGAATATTTTGTGTTAGGAGTTTTTAGATTTAACATTTTCTTTGACTGATGAATCTATTTCTTCTATCATATCATCAATGCCTGAGATTCTGCCTTCCATCTCTTTTGTTCTGTTGGTGATGCTTCTGTCTGTTGTTCCTGTTTGTTTACCTAGATTTTTCATTTCCAGAATTCACTCAGTTTCTGTTAATTTATTGCTTCTATTTTTATTTTCAGTTCTTGAACAATTTCCTTCACCTGTTTGTTTTTCTTGGCTTTCTCAGAATTCTTTAATGAATTTATTGATGATCTCTAATTTTTGTTTGTCTTTCTCTCAATTTTTAAGGGATTTTTTTCATTTCTGCTTTAAGTACCTCTATCATCTTTATAAACTTGGTTTTAATGTCATTTTCTTGTGCTTCAAATGTGTTGGAATATTCAGGTCTTTCTGTCATAGGATAGCTGAGCTCTGGTTTTGCCATATTGCCCTGGTTGTTGTTGATTGTGTTCTTATTCTGGCATCTTGGTTTGAAATGATTATAGGTCTAGGTGCTGACTTCTGAGTTTGTCTTTGTTGATGGATGTTTTGCTTATTGGCTTCTGTTTCCTCTTTGGTCTTCTGGTCCTTGTAGTCTGGATTTCTTGTGGCTACTGTGACCTCTGATCCAGGAGGGAGAATCTGTCTAAGTTGAGGGCTAGACTTCTGGCAGCTAGCTTGGCCTTTGGTGCAGCAGAAAGTAGGGATGTGTTGGGGGAGAATAGGGGCAGTGGAATGGGGCTTTAGGAACTGGATCTAGAAAGAGGAACAGATCAGCTGTCAAGCAGGTCATTCCCTGTTCTTTGGACTGGTGTGGCCTGGCTCTGAGCAGTGGAAGTCCTCAGGAGTGGGAACAAGGCCTGGCAATGGGGCAGGGGTGAGGTGGGAGGAGATCAGTGATTGGATTTAAGACTATCTAAGCCTTGGCACCAAACCCAAGTGATAATATATTTTTAATATATTTGTATAGGAGAATTCTTTTTTTAAATGGTTGTAAGGGTGTCCTTAATGATAACATTATCAAATAACAAGGGCTTGATTTCCTATACAGAAGACAGTAGAACAGTAAAGAAAAACTGAACCAAAGCAAAACCAAAACTCCATGAGGAAAACACCAAGGCACATATCTCCAGATCCGGCCACTAAGTCATTTATTTGATCTCTGGTAATGAACTCCAAAGAGCATAGGCAGAGCATCCTCCTCAGCCTTTCCTTCTGCAGCTCACATGGCCTCTCTCCCAGGATTGCTCCACTCCACTCCAATCCAATCCCAGGACTGAATATAGGTTTCCTTACACACATCCCACTTTCCTGGCATCTCCAGCATCCTGATTTGTCCACAACAACTTAAACCTGACCCTCACAGCTTTATAAATTGCCTTATTTGGAGCTTTCAGTATGGAATTCAATATTACTGCACACCACCTAACAATCCAACTGTGTTTGAGATCTTGGTGCAAGTCTTCGTGTCTCCATAACTCTGCTTTGCTGTTCAGCCTCAGCTGTCAACTTGATGCAGACCTGTGTTGTATGAGGGGTCTCAACTGAGCAATGCCTAAGATCAGGTCAGACTCTGGCCATGTCTTGATTGATGAATGATGTGGGAGGATCCAGTTCAATGTGGTAGGCTTCATCCCCAGACTGTTAGTCCTGGGCTGTGTAATAAAGCAGGGTGAGCTAGGCAGAATGTGAGCCAGCAAGCCATGTTCTTCCCTGATTCTGACCTGGATTTTCTGTCATATATTTCCTCAATATTGGACTAATAACTAGAAATTTAAGACAAATAGACCCATTTTCTCAAGGTGCTTTTAGGCAGAGTATTTCATCAGGGCAATGGGAACAAAGATAAAAGTCTTACATTTTGCACATTTGAAAACCAGCACTCAGGCAAGACAAATACCACTGACACCTAAAGAAGTGGCTGGAATTTTAGACCACAGCTGTAGTGGCTTCTGAGTGCTGGGGCTGGCAAGAACCCAGGAAAACACTTCCCCAGTGGCCCTTTCTAGATGGGTTCTAGAAAAATCTCCCTGTGTCAAGACAAGGCAAGGTTTGGCCCTTACACTGCCAAATACATGAGTCGTGCCGAAAACTTTCGTCAAGAAGAGAAAAGGCACAAATACGAAGGTGCTGATGAGAGAAAGAGATGCCGACCATAAGAAAGCAGAGCTTTGGGGAATGGACCCATGTTAAGAGCACTTGCTCTTCCAAAGGACCCAGGTTCATTTGCCCACAGCTGCATGATTACTCCCATCCATCTATAACTCCAGTTCCAGGGAATTTAAACCCCTTTTCTGACATTGAATTGTGCTAATCATGTGCATGGTGCAGATTCATAAGTGAGAACACTCATACAGATAAAATATTACATCTTTTTAAAAATCTCAGATGATTTTGTAGTAATGATTTGGGCAGTTCCTAACAAATTTATTAATTCCTGGTTTGTATTAGCAAACCAGACTCTAAAAACACCACAAGCCCAGATGGATACTGCCCTGCACTCTCCAGAGTTTCTGAGGGAAAACGTTGTGTTATTGGTTACTCTGACTGCCACCTGTCTTCACCTTGGCCTTATCAGAATACGACCTATACTGAAACAGTTATCTGTTCTTGACCTAAGATCTCAAATGTGTTTAAAAATATAAGTGAGACTTGTAAGAATAAAGAAACCACCACATACTGAGAACAGCGGCATCCCACAGTCACTGAAAGAACAATAAGCAGAAAACCAGAGCTCAGAAATGTGCTGAAAACATCATTGTAGTATTTACATAATATCTAAGAATATTTTTATGTGGCACCAATCACAAAGGTTTTTTTCCTATGGTTTCTTCTATAAGTTTTATAGATTCACCTTACACATGGAGATTACACATTCATGCTTTGTAAGTATGTATTCATGCTTTGTGTAGCTGGAGAGGTGAACTTTTGGGTACCTTAGACAAATAAATGATCTGAATAAAAACTTAAGACTGGGGCTAGAGATGTGGCTCAGCACTTCAAAGCAGGCTTCTCTCCCAGATCATCTGAATTTGGGTTCCAGTAACCACACTGGCACTTTACATAGCTCACAGCAGCCTGTAATTCTAGCTACTTCCTTAGGAACATGTGTGTGTTTGTACAAACATATACATGCACACACAAAACACACACAAATAAAATAATCTTGGCTAAAAAGTAAGATTATGCAAAACATAATTTTTCCAATTTGAATGAAAGTAAAAATTCATAGAACTTAGAAATAAGGTTTGTTGACTTTTCAGACAGATGACTTCAAATCCCCGTACAGAGCATGGGGACCAGCATTTTCAGGAGGGTATTTTGAAATCTAAGAAGTGAGCAGGAGAAGGTTGCTTCCTGGGCACAGTACATCCAGAGCTTTTGTATTCACCTAGAATCTGACCATGATTCCCTGAATTTTAGACAAAAAGAAAAAGTCAAGGTTTAACAGTATAGCAATATGTAAAAATTCACCCTTAAAATATTAATCCTATGTTCTGTGTTAGGAGCTTTTTAGATTTCCAGTAGATGGGGGAAGGGGCACAGAAGAAGGAATGGAAATAGGAACAGGAGGAATCAGGTGGGGTAGGATGGGGTAGGATGGAGAGACACTGTACAGGAAAAGACATGGGGAATCTGGGGGCATATGGGGGATTAGCTAGAAACCTAGAGCAATGGAAACACTAGGAGTCTACGAGGGTGACCCTAGCTAAGACTCCTAGAAATAGGGGATACTACAGAGCCTGAACTGGCCATCTCCTGTAACCAGGCAAAACTTCCAAGGGAGGAACTGGGACTGGGACATCAGTCCAACCACAAAGCCTTCCACCTGCAATTTGTCCTAGCTGCAAGATGTACTGAGGTTAAGATGACACAGAGATCATGTGAGTGGCCAACTAATGACTGAAACATCTAGATACCCTTACCCTTGGAGGGAGCTCACCTCTGAAGGACAGGGCCCAGAGGTGGGATGTGGTGGCATTTCATTTGTATTTTAATAAATAAACTTGTCTGAGGATCAGGAAACTTAAACAGCCACATTGGCCAGCCTTACAGACCAGACAGCAATGATACATACCTTTAATACCAATAGTCACATAAGTTTGCCATAGAAACCAGGTGGTAGTAGTTCATGCCCTTAATCCCAGAACTAGAGAGGATTATAAAACGGGAGGAGACAGCTCTCAGTCTCAGTCTCATTCTGAGATTTCTGGAGGCAGGATCACCATTTCAGACTGAGGTAGAGGTAAGAGCCAGAGACTGGTTGTTTTTGCTTTTCTTACCTTCAGGTTAAACCCTAATTTCTGTCTCTGAGTTTTTATTAATCCATGCTTCAGTGAGATACTTCAGAGACCTAGGATAGAACCAAACACAAATGGCAAAAAAAAGTCAATGAAATAACTTCTAATGATATTCTGCTGTACTCATAGAGTGATGTCTAGCCCAGCTGTCATCAGGGAGGCTTCACCCAGTAACTGATGGAAACAGATGCAGAGACCCACAGTCAAACACTGGGTGAAACTCTGAGAATCCTGCTGAAAAAAATGAGGAAGGATTGATTGTAGGATCCAGTTGTGTCAATTGCACAACAAGAAAATATACAGAAACAACTAACCTCTGCTCACAGGGGCTCACAGAGACTGAACCAACAACCAGGGAACTTTCCTGAGACTGACCTAAGCCCTCTGCATCTATGTTAGTTGTATAACTTGGTCTTCATGTGAGACTCCTAACAGTGAGAGCAGGAGCTCTCTCTGATACTGTTGCCTGCTTTGGGGCCCCTTCCTCCTACTGGGTTGCTTCATCCAGCCTTAATAGTAGTGGAGGTGCCTAGTCTCAGTGCAATTTGATATACCATGGCTGGCTGATATCCATGGGAGGACTGGTTGTATTTAAAGAGAAACACTGGAGGATGGATGGGGTGTGTAGAAAGAACTGGAAGAGGGGAGAGGCATGAAAATTGGGATGTAAAAGCAACAAAAATAACAAACAAAAAGTATTAGTTCTATGTTCATCGTGCATTATGTAATATCAATTCTTGTTTAAAAAAAAAATACAAAGGCTTTCCATACACTTGTCTCCAGATTACCCTTCTCACCTAATTGTAGTGAAAAGGAAGGGGCGGGCTGTGTCCCGCCACCCAGCTCCTGCATAGCTAGTTTAGCCCCAGAAATAACAACACACAAACTGTACAGAGATTCACTTGCTTCTGCTTCCCAAGAGCCGGGATTAAAGGTGTGTGCTACAACACCTTGAACTCACAGAGATCTGTCTGTCTCTGCTTCCCAGGCATTGGGATTAAGGGCGTGTGCTACCACACCTTGAAGTCACAGAGGTCAATCTACCTCTGCCTCCAAAGTGTTGGGATTAAAGGTGTGTACTACCACACCAAACTACTTCCTTTTTTTTCTTTTTTTTTTTTTTACTTTTAAGAACTTTAACCTTTAGCCTGCATATATTTTTAACACACTGGAAACCATTTAGAGGTTTTCTTTGTCTTTAGATTTCTCCTTACTGTATATCTCTCTTTTTCTGACCACATAAGTCTTTAATTTACCAAACAATATCAGTAGGACTAAAGCCGTGACTTTGGCGGCTGGATCCAGCCCATTCCTTAGCTTTCCAGCCTCATGGCAGAGGTACCGGCTGTAGCCATTTTTATTGCCAGAACTCTATGACATTTCAAGGTACTTGCCAGCAAGCAAGCTGCAGCATTCTGCTCATAGACCACAATCAGTTGGACTGCCTGCCTGAGTCAGAGTTTGCCCTGGCAGGACAGCCCAGAAAGCCAGCATTTTAAAATGACATAGCTTTTTTTTCCTGCTACGGCTGAAAACTGAAACGCATGCGTTCAGCTTTTCATCAACACCATTTAAGTGTTTCGTGGCAGGACCTCTTAAAAGAGCTGCAGGGTTTTTCAGCTAAAGCTGAGTCAGGAAGCCTCTCTTAGATGAGAGCACTCGCTTGCCTCTAGCAAGCAGAGCAGACCCAAGAAATTGCTGCTACCAAGAAAACATGCTTTACTCTATTCTTTCCCAAGCTTTCTGTGGATTCAGTTATCCACGTTGGGCACCATTCTGTAGTGAGGAGCAGTGGGCCATGTTCCCACCGCCCCCCTCCCAGCCGCCTGGCTCCCACACAGCTATCTTAAAACCTGAAATAACAACACACAAATTGTATTCTTTTAAACACTGCTTGGCCCATTAGCCTCTTACTGGCTAACTCTCACATTTTAATTAACCCATATTTAGTAATATGTGTAGCACCACGAGGGGAGGCTTACCGGGAAGATTCTAGCCTATGTCCATCTTGGGTCAGAGCTTCATTGCATCTGACTCACTTCCCTTCTTCCCAGCATTCTGTTCTGTCTACTCCACCCACCTATGTTCTAACCTATCAGGCCAAGCCGTTTTCTTTATTAATTAACCAATGAAATCATCAGATAGATAGAAGACACACCTACATCATTTCCCCTTTTTCTGTTTAAACAAAAAAGAAAGGCTTTCACTTTAACATAGTAAAATTACATAAAACAGTTATAAAGCAAGAATTAGTTACAATATTTATATCTATTTTATCTTTTATTATAACAATGGAAAACTATAACTATCTATCCATTCTTCAACTCCATCAAAGACTCCAGAAAGATATATATAATACTACCTAAGTAAACAAGAAATAATCAACTTCCAAACTCTAGAAATGACAGAGACATCTCGCTGTCTGGACAGTCACCCAAAGTTCCTCTGTACCGTTGGGGCATCCATCTTCGGCCTACAGGCCCATAGTTTCCAGGAGACATTTCCATGAAGCAGGAAATTTCAAAGGCAGTTCAGTCACTATCTGCTGTGTCCTGCAGAATGTCTCGCAGACTCTTTCATGAAGCAGGAACCCCGAAAGATCATTTCACCTTTAGGCAAGTTCAGCAGTCCTCTCTCTGAGGGTTCTCTGTGTCTAGTTTATGCAACAGTCCAGGCAAGAGCAGTTTCTTGCCCAAATGGCTAACCAACTCCATAAGGAGCCATTGGTTAATTTAAAAAAAAAAGCTGCTTTGGCCTATGGCCTAGCAGAATATAACTAAGCAGGAACACTAAACTGAATACAGAGAGAAAGAAGGCAGAATTAAAGAGATGCTGTGTAGCTGCCGAAGGAGAAAGACACCAGAACCTTACCAGTAAATCACAGCCTAATGGTGATACACAGATTAATAGAAATGGGTTAGTGTACGATATAAGAGAGAGCTAGCTAAGAATATGCCTGAGCCATTTGTCAAACAGTGTTGCAATTAATATGGTGTCTGTGTGATTATTTGGGTCTGGGTGCCCAGGAAAAAAAAAAGCACAGTCTCTGATTACATGCATCTTTTAGAACTAAGTCATAAAAGTTCCAGCATTGCAAGATTAACATAAATATACTTTATATATAAGGAGAAGAAAATGTCAGAAAAAGTCAGAAAAAAGGAAGCTAGAAAAATCCATTGTACACTGTCAGTAAAAAACAATGAAACATTAATGGGTGAATCATGAGCAAACCTATGAAATCCAATCTCAGATCTATAAAAGGTGAAACAATATGCACATACACAAATAAATGGAAAGATGTTCTCTATCTGTAGACTGAAAGGGTGATTGTCAAAATGTCTATGCAAAACTGGAAAATTAAAAAACATGTTAATATAACCAAAAATATTCTAAATGTTCTTATGGAACTAAAAAATTCCTGGTTAGCAAAGAAATTGTGAGCAAGAAAAGCTGGAAGTACCACATTTCTTGACTTCCCAAACTACAGCACTGTACTGAACAAAGCATTGAGGTGGTGCTTTAACAACAAGCAAACAGGTCACAGAGTGTGCACTATAAACACGCGGACCAACAACTGATCTTTCATAAAGGTACCCTGGAATTGCAACATGAAAAGGGCAGTGTCCTCTGTAATGCATGTTTGGATATCTACATGCAGAATCAAACAGGATCTGTATCTTATATCTTACACCACAGTCAAAGGTTGTTGATCCTTTTGTATGGCAGATTTATTTTTAGCTCTTTGAGGGGCTTTCACACAGATATCCAGGTTGGCTGGACTACTTTGCAATTTTACCAGACTCTGAGGTTTCCCTTTTCCTCCACTTCCTTTCCATCATTTGCTGTCAGTTGTTTGGTTGGTCTTTGCCATTCAGCCTGCACTTACCACAATTCTCATCAACACATCAAAGCTACAATCTACAGAAATAGCATCAACAACCTCCACAATAATAGCCAATATAACTAATTTTGAATCCAGAATAATCAACACCTCAAAACAACAGTCATGAGTTGTGTGCCTCTCATAATGATCTAGTTTTACTGAGAAACTCACCTATGAGGATTAGCCAGGCTGTTCCAGGAGCATTTCAGGCATCTAACAATTTCTGACAGCTGAGAGGCAGTAAGGCCATGGAAAGCTTTGTAAAGCAGCTAGTACCAGGAAGGATCTGGATGGCCCTTGGGATCAAAGAAGGATCTGGAGAGTGGCACTGGAGACTAAGGAAACAGAAGGCAACCTCGTGGCAGGAAGGCCCTTACAAGTGGCCACTGGATGCCTGCTTCTCTCTGCCTGCATCAGTAGCCCACCTTCTTAACCAATGCCAGCCATTGTTCTGCTGTGCCTGTGTCACACAGAAGCCCAAACGAGACCACCACAGAGTTGGTATCTGATGGAGATGCACTGGGCTTATTGAATACAAGTTATCACACTCGGACCATAATCCAATACACAGCTGCAGAGGGTGGGGGAAGAACTGCCAGGAGCCTTCACAGTAGGGGGTTTTAAAGGGGAAACCGCAAGGAGGGTAGCACAAGCCTTGACGTTTCGTGCTTGGGTAATAGTATACAGTTTTGAATTTGTTGGTTGAGGTATAGGGGAATTTCAAAACAGTGACTGTCAGCAGACAAGAATTTCAAAGCAGTGGTTAAGTTAATCAGATACCTAGGAGGATGTTTGAAGCAAGAAGATGTTGTTTGGACACTGTAGCATGCATGGTCGGCCGCAATGGGAAATAACCAAAATAGCCTTTTTAGAATGAATCAGTTTTAATAAAAGGAGAAAGTGGGATACACTTACAAATCCGAGGTTCCAGGGATGCCGAGAACCAAGCGGAAGAAAAAGAGGCCGGGCTATCCCAAACCCAGTTCTTTTAAAGGTATCTTTCGCCCCTGGAGCGACCACGCCCCTCAGACCAGGGATTGGTCAGCCACCCCAACATCTCCTCCTTTTGTCTAAATAAGACAGATTCAAAAACCAAATACAACTATATACAATGGGAACAGATCATATAAAATTACGAAAAGCAAACAATATTAAGCAAGGAACATATAACAGAAATTTTACTAAACATTCTACTGCAGGGAGTCTAAATAATGTAGAGGGTAGCTACAGTTATCTAATCTTCAACCCCATCAAAGATCTGAGAAGGGAAGTAATATTACTTAAGCAACCAGGAAGCACAAACGAGAAACTTCCAAGATGTGCAACAGATGACAGAGACAACTGACTACCTGGGCAACCACACAAAGTCTCGTTAGCAATGTTGAGGCAACCAACTTTGACTAAGGCCTAACACAACCTGACATACCATTTTTCAATGGCCAGGGACCTTTAGTAGAACTATCCTATCCTGTCTTGGCAAGATAAGACAATTCTGTTTTATCCACTTATGGATATTTTTTTTCTCATGGTTTATTTTTTTTATATTTAAAAATTTCCATCTCCTTCCCTCCTCCTCCCCCCTCCCTCCCCTCCTTCTCCCCTTTCTCTCCCCTCCTTCTCCCCCTTCCCTCCACTCCCCTCCACCCATACCTCCCCTCCCTCCCTCTCAAGGCCAAGGAGCCATCAGGGTTCCCCACTCTATGCTAAGACCAAGGTCCTCCCAACTCCCCCCAGGTCCAGGAAGGTGATCGACCAAGCTGAGAAGGCTCCCACAGAGCCCGTCCATGAAGAACAATCAGAGCCCCGAGCCATTGTCCTTTGCTTCTCAGTCAGCCCCCGCTGTTGGTCACACTCAGAGAGACGGGTTTGGTCGCATGATCCATCAGTCCCATTCCAACTGGAGTTGGTGATCTCCCATTAGTTCTGTCCCACCGTCTCCATGAGTGAACGCACCCCTCTCGTTCCTGACTTTCTCCCTCATGTTCTCGCTCCTTCTGCTCCTCATCGGGACCTTGGGAGCTCAGTCCAGTGCTCCAATGTGGGGCTCAGTCACCTTCCCCATCTGTCGCCAGCTGGAGGTTCCCTCACGGTCCTGACTTTCTTTCTCATGTTCTCTCTCCTTCTGCTCCTCATCAGGACCTTGGGAGCTCAGTCCGGTGCTCCAATGTGGGGCTCTGTCATTTTCTTCATCTATCGTCAGGTGGAGGTTCTATGGTGATATGCAAGAAATTCATCAGTATGGCTATAGGAACTGGCCTTTTCAGGCTCCCTCTCCTCAGCTGCCCAAGGAACTAACTGGGGGTGTCTCCCTGGAAACCTGGGAACCCCTCTAGGGTCAAGTCTCTTGACAACCCTCAGGTAGCTCCTTAAATTCAGATATATGCTTCCCTGCTCTCATATCCACCCTTCCTATATCCCAAGCACCCCATTCCTCCGAGCTCCCCCCGCTCTCCCCTTCACACTTTTCTCTCCCCATCTTCCCTTGGCCCAGTCTTGCCCAACCCTCAAGTTCCCAATTTTGCCTGGCGATCGTGTCTACTTCCAATATCCAGGAGGATTACTATATCTTTTTTGGGAGTTCACCTTCTTATTATCTTCTCAAGGATCCCAAACTTATAGGCTCGATGTCCTTTAATCATGGCTAGAAACCGAATATGAGTGAGTACATCCCATGTTCATCTTTATGGGTCTGGGTAACCTCACTCAGAATAGTGTTTTCTATTTCCATCCATTTGCCTGCAAAATTCAAGATGTCATTGTTTTTTACCGCTGAGTAGTATTCTAGCATGTATATATTCCACAGTTTCTTCATCCATTCTTCCACTGAAGGGCATCTAGGCTGTCTCCAGGATCTGGCTATTACAAATAATGCTGCTATGAACATAGATGAGCATATGCTTTTGTTGTATGATTGGGCATCTCTTGGGTAGATTCCCAATAGTGGAATTGCTGGGTCCTGGGGTAGGTTGATCCCGAATTTCCTGAGAAACCGCCACACTGCTTTCCAAAGTGGTTGCACAAGTTTGCATTCCCACCAGCAATGGATGAGTGTGCCCCTTACCCCACAACCTCTCCAGCAAAGGTTATTATTGGTGTTTTGGATTTTAGCCAATCTGACAGGTGTAAGATGATATCTCAAAGTTGTTTTGATTTGCATTTCCCTGATAGCTAGGGAGGTTGAGCATGACCTTAAGTGTCTTTTGGCCATTCGAACTTCTTCTGTTGAGAATTCTCTGTTCAGTTCATCGCCCCATTTTTTAATTGGGTTAATTGGCATTTTACCGTCTAGTCTCTTGAGTTCCTTATATATTTTAGAGATCAGACCTTTGTCAGTTGCAGGGTTGGTGAAGATCTTTTCCCAGTCAGTAGGCTGCCTTTGTGTCTTAGTGACAATGTCCTTTGCTTTACAGAAGCTGCTCAACTTCAGGAGGTCCCATTTATTCAATGTTGCCCTTAAAGTCTGTGCAGCTGGGGTTATGCATAGGAAACGGTTCCCTGTGCCCATTTGTTGTAGAGTACTTCCCACTTTCTCCTCTATCAATCTCAATGTGTTCAAATTAATATTGAGGTCTTTAATCCATTTGGACTTGAGTTTTGTGCATGGTGATAGATATGGATCTACTTTCATTCTTCTACAGGTTGACATCCAGTTATGCCAGCACCATTTGTTGAAGATGCCCTCTTTTTTCCATTGTGTACTTTTGGCTCCTTTATCAAAAATCAGGTGTTCATAGGTTTGTGGTTTAAGATCCGGGTCTTCTATACGATTCCATTGGTCAACTTCTCTGTTCTTATGCCAATACCAAGCCGTTTTCAATACTGTAGCTCTGTAATAGAGTTTGAAGTCAGGGATGGTAATGCCTCCAGAAGTACCTTTATTGTATAAGATTTTTTTGGCTATCCTGGGTTTCTTGTTTTTCCATATAAAGTTGATTATTGTCCTCTCAATCTCTGTGAAGAATTTTAATGGGACCTTGATTGGGATTGCATTGAATCTATAGATTGCTTTTGGTAGAATTGCCATTTTTACTATGTTGATCCTCCCAATCCACGAGCAGGGGAGATCCTTCCATTTTCTGGTATCCTCTTCAATTTCTTTCTTCAAAGACTTAAAGTTCTTGTCAAATAAATCCTTCACTTCCTTGGTTAGCGATACTCCCAGATATCTTATGCTATTTGTGGCTATTGTGAAAGGTGATACTTCTCTGATTTCCCTCTCTGCTTCCTTATCCTTTGTGTATAGGAGGGCGACTGATTTTTTGGAGTTGATCTTGTATCCTGCCACGTTACTGAAGGAGTTTATCAGCTGTAGGAGTTCTTTGGTGGAGTTTTTGGGGTCGCTTATTTATACTATCATATCATCTGCAAATAATGAAAGTTTAACTTCTTCCTTTCCAAATTGAATCCCCTTGATTCCCTTATGTTGTCTTATTGCTATTGCTAGAACTTCAAGCACTATATTGAAGAGATAAGGAGAGAGTGGACAGCCTTGTCGTGTTCCTGAATTTAGTGGGATAGCCTTGAGTTTCTCTCCGTTTAATTTGATGTTAGCTGTCGGCTTGCTGTAAATAGCTTTTATTATATTTAGGAATGACCCTTGTATCCCTAATCTCTCCAAGACCTTTATCATAAAAGGGTGCTGAATTTTGTCAAATGCTTTTTCAGCATCTAATGAGATGACCATATGGTTTTTTTTCCTTCAGTTTGTTTATATGATGGATTACATTAATAGATTTTCGTATGTTGAACCAGCCCTGCATCTCTGGGATGAAGCCTACTTGATCGTAATGGATAATTTTTCTAATGTGTTCTTGGATTCGGTTTGCCAGTATTTTATTGAGAATTTTTGCGTCCATGTTCATGAGTGAGATTGGCCTGTAATTCTCTTTCTTGGTTGAGTCTTTGTGTGGTTTAGGTATCAGGGTAACTGTAGCTTCATAGAAGGAATTTGGCAGTGACTCTTGTGTTTCTATATTATGAAATACCTTAAGGAGTATAGGTATTAGGTCTTCTTGGAAGTTCTGGTAGAATTCCGCATTGAAACCATCTGGTCCTGGGCTCTTTTTGGTAGGGAGGTTTCTGATAACAGTTTCTAATTCTTCGCGACTGACAGGACGATTTAGAGCATTTACCTGGTCCTGGTTTAACTTTGGTATATGGTATTTATCTAAAAAACTGTCCATTTCTTTTACATTTTCCAATTTTGTGGCATACAGGCTTTTGTAGTAAGATCTAATGATTTTCTGAATTTCCTCTGTGTCTGTGGTTATGTCCCCCTTTTCATTTCTGATCTTGTTAATTTGCGTGTTCTCCCTCTGCCGTTTGATTAGTTTGGCTAAGGGTTTGTCAATCTTGTTGATTTTCTCCAAGAACCAGCTTCTTGTTTCATTGATTCTTTGGATTGTTTTCTGTGTTTCTATTTTGTTGATTTCTGCCCTCAGTTTGATTATTTCCAGTCTTCTACTTCTCCTAGGTGAGTCTGCTTCTTTTTTTTCCAGAGCTTTCAGGTGTGCTGTTAAGTCACCAATGAGTGCTTTCTCCGTTTTCTTTAAGTGGGCACTTAGTGCTATGAACTCTCCTCTTAGCACTGCTTTCATTGTGTCCCATAGGTTTGAGTATGTTGTGTCTTTGTTTTCATTAAATTCAAGAAAGACTTTAATTTCTTTCTTTATTTCTTCCTTGACCCAGGTGTGGGTCAGTAGTTGACTGTTCAGTTTCCATGAGTTTGTGGGCCTTCTGGGGGTAGCATTGTTGTTGAATTCTAATTTTAATCCATGGTGATCCGATAAGACACAGGTGGTTACTAATATTTTTTTGTAACTGTGGAAGTTTGCTTTGTTACCAAGTATATGGTCAATTTTCGAAAAGGTTCCATGAGCCGCAGAGAAGAAGGTATATTCTTTCCTATTTGGGTGGAATGTTCTATAGATGTCTGTTAAGTCCATTTGGTTCATTACCTCCATTAAGTCTTTCAATTCTCTGTTAGGTTTCTGTCTGATTGACCTGTCCATTGGTGAGAGAGGAGTGTTGAAGTCTCCAACTATTAGTGTGTGTGGTTTGATGGCTGCCTTGAGTTCTAGAAGTGTTTCTTTTACATAAGTGGGAGCTTTTATATTAGGGGCATAGATATTCAGGATTGAGACTTCATTCTGAAGGATTTTTCCTGTTATGAGTATAAAGTGTCTCTTTCCATCTCTTCTGATTGATTTTAGTTTGAAGTCAACTTTGTTGGAAATTAGTATGGCCACACCCGCTTGTTTCTTAGGGCCATTTGCTTGATAAACCTTTTCCCAACCCTTTACTCTGAGTAGGTGTCTGTCTTTGTGGTTGAGGTGTGTTTTTTGTAAACAGCAAAATGTTGGATTCTGTTTTCGTATCCAGTCTCTTAGCCTGTGCCTTTTTATAGGTGAATTGAGTCCATTGATATTAAGTGATATTAATGACCAGTGGTTGTTAACTTCAGTCATTTTTAGTAGTAGAGTTTGTGTGTTTCCCTTCTTCTAGTTGTGCTGGTGAAGGGTCGCTAGATGCCTGAGTTATTGTCGGCGTTGTTGGACTCCTTGGTTTGTGATTTTCCTTCTATTACTTTCTGCAAGGCTGGATTTGTGGCTGCGTATTGTTTAAATCTGTTTTTGTCCTGGAATATCTTGTTTTCTCCATCAATGGTGAATGCAAGCTTTGCTGGGTATAATAGTCTAGGCTTGCATCCATGTTCCCTAAGTGTCTGTAGCACATCTATCCAAGCTCTTCTGGCTTTCATGGTTTCCATTGAGAAATCAGGTGTAATTCTGATAGGTTTCCCTTTATATGTTACTTGACCTTTTTCCTTTGCAGCTCTTAATATCTGTTCTTTATTCTGTATGTTTTGTGTTTTGATTATTATATGGCATGGGGATGCTTTCTTTTGATCCAGTCTATTTGGTGTTCTGTAGGCTTCTTGTACCTTCATAGGAACATCCTTCTTTAGGTTGGGGAAGTTTTCTTCTATAATTTTGTTGAATATGTTTTCTGGGCCTTTGAGTTGTAATTCTTCTCCTTCTTCTACCCCAATTATTCTTAGGTTTGGTCTTTTCATGGTGTCCCAGATTTCCTGAATGTTTTGTGTTAAGAATTTGTTAGATTTGTTTAGTTCTTTAATCTGTGAGTTTATTTCCTCTATAGTATCTTCAGAGTCCGAGATTCTTTCTTCCATCTCTTGTATTCGGTTGGAAATACTTGTCTCTGAAGTTTCTGTTCGTTTACTCAGAGTTTCCATTTCCAGTCGTCCCTCAGATTGTGTTTTCTTCAATACCTCCATTTCATTTATCAGGACTTGTACTGTTTCCCTTACCTGTTTGATTGCTTTTTCTTGTTTTTCTTGTTTTTCTTGGGTATCTTTGAGAGATTTATTTATTTCGTCTACCTTTTTGTTTGTCATCTCCATTTCTTTATGGCAGTTTTTTACCTCCTGTTTAAGGTCCTCTATTATTTTTATAAAGTACTGTTTAATGTCGGTTTCTTCTATATCTTCTGGGGTAGGGTGTTCAATTCTTGTTGTTTCGGGATGTCTGGCTTGTGGTGATGTCATGTTGCCTTTCATGTTGTTGGAGGAGCTCCTGCATTGGCGCCTGCCCATCTCTTCCTTCAAAAGGAGCGCGGAGGTGTTTGGTGTCCCCAAAGAATGATGGATCCTCCTGCAGACTTTCAGGTCCCCTTGCAGGCCAAGCAGCTCTCAGACAAAGGCCTACCTTGCTCCGGGCAGTCAAATGAAGGAGGGGACCTCCCACCGGCCTGGGTGCACTCAATTCCAGGTCCCCAGAGCCCAAACAGGCTGAGCTGTGGGATTTTGTGGCCCCAAAGACGGGAGGATGAGGCAGGGGGAGGGGGGGAGGATTCTGGGTGCAAGCTGGGAAGGGACAGGAAGAGAGAGGCAGTATCCGGGGAGAATAACCCCTGCAGGAAGAGCAGGAAGTGTGCTGGTGGCAGGGGGAGTTGTGGAGAGTCGGTGGTCCCTCTCCGGGCAGCTGCCGCGGTTCGGGCACTCACTCCTCACTCACCCCAAAGAATGATAGATCCTCTGGCAGACTGTCAGGTCCCCTTGCAGGCCAAGCAGCTCTCAGACAAAGGCCTACCTTGCCCTGGGCAGTCAAATGAAGGAGGGGACCTCCCACCAGTCTGGGTGCACTCAATTCCAGGTCCCCAGAGCCCAAACAGGCTGAGCTGTGGGATTTTGTGGCCCCAAAGACGGGAGGATGAGGCAGGGGGAGGGGGGGAGGATTCTGGGTGCAAGCTGGGAAGGGACAGCCACTTATGGATATTTTGTATCTTTGTCAGTAGTTGAGGTATGGGCTTTTCTTTGCCCAAAGGCCAGTTTTGCCAAAAGAAGACAAACGCCCAGTGGAGTGTCTTTGATGCTCAATGTTCTCTCAGGAGTAGAGCATTGTTGCCAGGAGTGATTGTGTCTCATAAGTACAAAACTCTAGGTTTGATTAAAGTCCATGTTCTACAGCTCTTCGAAGAGGTCAAAGATTATACTATCTATACTAAATATAATCTCTATGTGTCTAAAAAAACCTGATTATCCTAAATATAAATATGACAAACATACTTTATGACTAATAGAATAAACAACTGTGCAATAAATGAAGACAATGATTTCCAAATATAAACAGGGTCATTACATAAATAATATCTGAGGTAGAAATGCACATTGCAATATGGTAACAATGTCATTACATAAATAATATCAGAGGTAGAAATGTACATTACAATATGGTATATATCTCAATATAACAATTGTTTCAAACAGAGGTAGGATCATACTCTCATACAATGTTCAATATATCAATATACAAGAATCAGCACCAATACAGTTTTCAAAAAACAATAACTCACAAATATCAATTATTCCTTCAGACCAGTTAATCCCTCTTTTTACATATATATATATATATATATATATATATATATATATATACATAGTTTATACCCCTGAGTCCGTATAATACCTCCCTCATCCCCTCAACCCTACACCAACCATCAATTAGTGTCTCTAAACCTGAGGACTAACTCTGTTAGGAGAGGGGGCGTCGTCATCTAAGATTGCTTCTAGCTGACATAGGGGCGACTTTCTTCTCAGGGGGTCCTATGAAAACAAATGATGGTAAAATACCCAGGGTAACATTTGATCTAAGAAAAATGTATCTAGCCTCTGAATGTTTTGAGGAGATCCGGCCAGAATGTTGTCAAAAATGCGCACTATTCAAAAGTGTTCAGTGCAATTGGTACCAAAAAACAGGCCTAATTTTAACGCTATAAAAACATGACGTCATAATAACCAGTTGGAGTTGATGTTGTGGGGCCCCATCTTCATCCTGGAAACCTCAAAGATTACTGAAGAAAAAATTTGTTGTTTGTTACGGGAAAGGTAAGCATTATCTACAGAGACATATACAGACATATATGTGTATATATTCAATGAAAGGCGTATTAAAGACAGACACAGACATAAGGGAAGGCAAAGAAGGCAAATATATTAGTATCATTTTTATCATTATTATTATTATTCTGTCCCATAATATGACTCCTGACTGAGATAGAAACTCGGAGAAATCTTTTATAAACAGGCTTGGAATTGGAGAGGGACTGGGCCACAGTCCAACTCCAAAAACCAGCTCTAAATATTTATAAAGAAATGCACATTGACACACATTTAAAAAATTGTTTTTTATACTCAGGGAGCTTATACAATGTTATTGCTGATCCTTGGTGGGTTGTAACTGGTTTCTATCCATCAGTATTTAGGTATCCAGGGTCCCTCAGATCCTTTGAAGGTGAGTGTTTTCCTGTGGAGATAAGAAGAGAACCCTGCCCCCAAACTATATTTCTCTTACTATCAGTATGATCACCATCCTTGTGTATGAATTGTTATTTTTCTTTTCCAAGGGGCTTCTCCTCTTCAAACCGAACCTTTATTAACTTTGATGGTATCCGCAATTTTTCTTCTCCTGTGGAGACAAGAGCAAACCCCCTTCCCCAACGCAGCACATCCCCTTGCTTCCATTGCAAGGTCAGCACATCTTTGAAATAAATTGGATGATTTAATTCAGCAGACTTTTCCATTATCCAATGTCTTTCTGCAGCCGTTGTCCCCTTCTCATTAGCGTTGAGAAAATTCAAGGTTAGTAAAGTATTATGTAATCTATTTCTGGGGGTATTTTCCACCCCCTTTTGTTTGTTTAACATATCCTTTATAGTTCTATTTGATCTTTCAATGACTGCTTGACCTGTAGGATTGTAGGGTATACCTGTAACATGCTTAATATTGTAATAAGCAAAAAACCGTTTCATTTTCCTAGAGACATAAGCTGGACCATTATCTGTCTTTATTTGTGCAGGTATACCCATGATGGCCATAACTTCTAATAAATGAGTGATTACTGAATCGGCCTTTTCTGAGCTTAAAGCAGTTGCCCATTGGAAGCCTGAATAAGTGTCAATGGTGTGGTGTACATATTTTAATTTGCCAAATTCTGCGAAGTGGAAAACATCCATCTGCCAGATTTCATTCCTTTTAGTGCCCTTTGGATTAGCCCCTGCAGGCAGTGGTGTATGTTTATAGAAAGAGCAAGTAGGGCATTTCTTTACAATCTCCTTAGCTTGTTGCCATGTAATAAAAAACTCTTTCTTCAAGCCTTTGCTATTGACATGATGCTTTTCATGAAATTCAGAAGTCTGCACGACACTAACAATCAATAATTGATCAATATCTACATTACCTTGTGCTAAAGGACCTGGCAGACCCGTATGGGATCGGATGTGTGTTATATACATAGGGCAAAGCCTGTTCCTGATCATGTCTTGTACCTGGATAAACAATGAGGTTAGTTCAGTATCATCAGGTATGAATTCAGCAGTTT
Source organism: Arvicola amphibius (assembly GCF_903992535.2). Lineage (NCBI taxonomy): Eukaryota > Metazoa > Chordata > Mammalia > Rodentia > Cricetidae > Arvicola > Arvicola amphibius. The sequence continues at coordinate 122,634,435 of NC_052058.2, read as the reverse complement.
CAATATGTAAGATAACTCTTTCTGCATATTGTGAGTCAGTAACAATATTAAGAGGTTTCTTAAAATCCCTTAGCACCATAAGAATGGCAAATAACTCTGCCTTCTGGACAGAATCATAAGGACTTTGTTCCACCTTACTCAAGTCTTCTGATTTGTAGCCTGCCTTCCCTGATTTATTAGCATCAGTATAAAATATACGGGCTCCAGTTATTGGAGCATCACAGATGATTCGAGGAAGAATCCAAGAAGTTCTCTTTATAAAGTTAAGCCTCCTGCTTTTTGGATAGTTGTTATTAATTTCTCCTAAAATGTTAGCACAAGTTCTTTGCCGTGGTTCATTATCTTCCCATAATTTTTTTATCTCATCAGCAGTGAAAGGCACTATGATTTCTGCTGGGTCCATGCCTGCTAGTTGACGAAGTCTCAATTTGCCTTTTATAATTAATTCAGAAACCTTTTCCACATAGGTTTTTATTTTCTTACTTGGTTTATGCGGTAGAAAGATCCACTCTAAGATAATATCATCTCTTTGCATTAAAATTCCTGTAGGGGAAATTTTTGAAGGCAATATGATGAGAATACAACTGAGTTCTGGATTCACCCTATCCACATGTGCTTCCTGTAACTTTTCTTCAACCATTGTCAGTTCTTTTTCTGCTTCAGCTGTTAATTCTGTGGGACTGTTTAAGTCTCTTTCACCATCTAAGGTTTTATTTAAATGAATTATCATATCAGGTGTTATCCCAACAGCCGGTCAAAGGCTGGAAATGTTTCCCAACAACCTTTGAAAGTCATTAAGAGTTTGTAGTCGATCTCTCCTAATTTGTGCCTTTTGTGTCTGATTTTTTGCAAACCTATTTTATAGCCTAGATAATCAATGGAATCTCTTCTCTGAATTTTTTCAGGAGCAATCTGCAATCCCCATTTAGGTAAAACTATCTTTACTTCTTCAAACAGTCTTTCTAAGGTATCCATGTTTGAATCAGATAACAGAATATCATCCATGTAATGATAAATTATAAACTTGGGAAATTGCTTGCGTATTATTTGCAATGGTTGATTTACAAAGTATTGGCACAGGGTGGGAGAGTTCAACATGCCCTGTGGAAGGACGGTCCACTGGTATCTCCTGGTAGGTTGAGAGTTATTATAAGTAGGCACTGTGAAGGCAAACTTTTCTCTATCTTTTTCTTGTAAAGGTATGGTGAAGAAACAGTCCTTCAAATCAATAACTATGAGAGGCCATCCTTTTGGTAATAAAGAGGGCAGAGGAAGTCCAGATTGCAGAGAGCCCATAGACTGAATAACCTTGTTGATAGCTCTGAGATCTGTCACCATTCTCCATTTACCAGATTTTTTCTTAACCACAAATACAGGAGAATTCCAAGGGCTGGTAGATTCTTCAATATGCTGAGCATCCAATTGCTCTTGTACCAGCTGTTCTAAAGCCTGCAACTTTTCCTCAGCTAAAGGCCATTGCTTTGTCCATATTGGTTTCTCAGTGAACCATTTTAGAGGTAGGGCTGTTGGTATTTCTGGAGGGGCATCCTTTGTTTTGTGTTCTTGTACAGCCCGAATGGCTGGTTTTCGCCATCTGTAATATCTTTTAATGTTTTCCTCAGAAATATATGCTCTAGAGGCAGCTGGAATGTTAATTTGGGTATTCCATTGCTGCAATAGATCACAGCCCCATAAATTTACTGCCATATTAGCTACATATGGCCTTAATTTTCCTATTTATCCTTCTGTCCCTATGCATTCAACCCATCTCGTGCTTTGCCTTACTCGAGATAGGGTTCCAATTTCCAAGAACTGAACATTTACATCCTGTAGAGGCCAATACAGATGCCAAGATTCTGGAGTAATGATACTTACATCTGCTCCTGTATCCAGCAGGCCAGTAATGAAAATGCCGTTTACACATACTCTTAACTTTGGTCTTTGATCACTTATAGAAGTTTGCCAAAATACACGTAACTCATCTTTCAGGCCGTTTTTGCTTTTAACAGCAGGCATGGGGCTTTCTAATTTTCTGACAAGGCATGTTCTCCGTAGTAATGGGAAATGACTGGACCACATTTGCCATGGGGGTCTGCGAGAGGCCCCCCATTGCATTTCCCACTTGCAGTCGATTTCCTTGTCTATCTCTTGATGATCTACATTCGTTAGTCCAGTGTCTACCTTTTCCACATCTCCTACATAAACCTACATAAGGCTGAGGCCTCCTATTCCTGTTATTCCTGGAAGAGGCGTTATTATTATTATTTCTGGAAATCCTTTTTCTACAATTCCGTTTCATATGTCCCATTCTGCCACAATTAAAACATTTGGTATTTTGATGTCTTCTTTACCATTGGCAATTGCTTCTTCCACCCATGCCTCAGTGCCATAGTCAAACTTATCAATATTCATTGTATGCAAGACCCATTCTTCCAAAGGTGCTGATCTGATCTTTAGAGGCATCAAAACCCTTTTGCACTCCACATTGGCATTCTCATAAGCCAAGGACTCAATTATTACACGCCTTACTTCTGAGTCAGATGTCCCTATTTGTACAGCTTTAGTTAGTCTATGTAAAAAGTCAACAAATGGTTCTCTCGGACCCTGTTTAACTCTGATATATGATTCCGTTCTCTGTCCTGGGTCTTGAACCCTGTCCCAAGCCTTTAAGGCTGCTGTAGTACATATGGATAAGGTGTGTTCATCATAATTAGCTTGTTCTAGAGGATCAGAATAAAGTCCTTCACCCAGAATTTGATCTAGGATAATGTCAACTCCCTTCACTCTTTCCTGCTGTTCTAAAAGTCTAGCCTCTTGTCTGAACATACACTTCCAGTTTAATTGAGATCCGCTCTCTAGAACAGCCGATATCAAATGAATCCAATCGTTTGGGGTGGGTTTTGTACTTATGGACCACGATTTTAGCATCTCCTTAACAAAGGAGCTATGTATCCCAAAATTCATAACAGCCTGTTTAATTTCTTTCAGATCATTCATACAGATGGGTTCCCATGTATATTCCTTGGTGACCTTAGGGTTTTTAGAACCAGTCACCTTCTCTGTTGTTATTACTGGAAAGACAGGCAAGGTCTTGTGGAAATTATCCTGGAGAGTTCTATTCACTGATGGGGTTAAGATTTTCTTTTGTACCATATGCTCCTGTTCATCAGAGTCTATAATTTCCTCAGTCTTTTCAAATCTGTTTACCATTGCCTTCTGTAATGCCTGAATCTCTTGTCCAGTATTATGTTCCAAGGCTTTCATAGAGGATTCTAAGATATGAAGTTTGTCCAACACCAATAATATCTCATCCTTGGACAGAATTTTCATGGCATGAATTGTGCCATCTTGTATTGAAATTCTGTCCAGTAATCTTTCATAGCCCTTTGATAAAGTCTTGTTAATACATTCAACGGTTCGAGTCTTCTCAGATAATGTTTCAGTTCCTACAGACAGGGACTGCAATTTATGATTCAAATCAGCTGTTTCTGCTTCCATAGCAATGAAATTTTTCTGAGAGGCAGTATGAATCTCCTGCACATTTTTCTCAAATGATAAAGCCATCTCAGAGAAAGATCTATTATTCCTTTCTTTGAGAACTTCTAACTTTTCTTCGAGAACTTCAAACTGTTTACAAATCTCCTGCATATTTTTCTCAATTGATAAAGCCATCTCAGAGTAAGATCTATTATTCCTTTCCTCGAGAACTTCAAACTGTTTATTGATGTGGTTATTGTTGATCTGAATTGTTTTTGAAATTGTCTCAACCATTTGGAAGTTGTTTCCCAAAACAGTCGTGCCCTTCTTTAATTTTTCAACTTCTGCCTGTAAGGACTCTATCATTTTTCTATTGTCCAACCACGTTGTAATGAAAAAAATAAAAATATGGAAGATACCAAGCCCTGTAAATATCCAACCAAAGGAAACCACATCTGCATCGCTCCAAAATTCAGTCATTGTGCAACTAAACAAGCTATAAAATCTGTCAATGGTGATATTATCAGACATTTTCAATCAGATTATTTATTTTCAATCGAAAGAAAAATTACCTGTAATGACCGTTGTCTGCCAGTAGATAGCACAGTGCACCTGGATCCACGTGGCCAGGAAAATCAAAGATGGCACCCGGAATCACGGCAGCACGTGGAACGAGCAGCCCACTGAGCCAGTGGCACGGCAGATAAGGGCTTGGCAGAATCAGCAGGGATGCAGATAGGGGGCCGATTGCGCTTGAGCAGACGCAATCTACAATCTGCAAAATGGGAAGGGGGAGGATGGCCCGAAGCTCAGACCGTGCACACGCAGTCAGCTGAGATGCAGGCAGCTCCTGGGGAAAAAGAAAACTGCCGCAGACAACCCACTGAATTAAAATCAACGTCGGATCCACACAGCGCAAAAGCTGCGTAAAAGGGAGTTTTTCCGCGATGGCTGGGCTCGAGGTTCGGTGGTCAGCCCCACGTTGCAGTGCCAGAATGTAGCATGTGTGGTCGGCCGCAATGGGAAATAACCAAAATAGCCATTTTAGAATGAATCAGTTTTAATAAAAGGAAAAAGTGGGATACACTTACAAATCCGAGGTTCCAGGGATACCGAGAACCAAGCAGAAGAAAAAGAGGCCGGGCTATCCCAAACCTGGTTCTTTTAAAGGTATCTTTCACCCCTGGAGCGACCACGCCCCTCAGACCAGGGATTGCTCAGCCGCCCCAACAGGATACTCTGGTGGGTCACTTTGACCAGGGCGGGCACAGTTTCTTGGAAATGTTTATGACTTTGCTGAACTGCCTGCATTCCTCCCTGGTTAGGTCCTGTCTAAAATGGAGTTCTTTCTCAAAATGGGGTTTGTTCTGCTCCTTCATTATCCCCTCTTTCTTGTTCCTATGAGAGCTCAATCATGGGTCTCGCTCTTGTTTTAAATTACCCAGTTTCATCAGGACCACCAGTTAATATGTGGTGACCATTGACTGAATAATTCCAAGACTCTCTTTTATAAATTGTACTAGCTTATTTAACATGCAAGGGCCAGAGGTTAGGAGTAGAGTTGATATGAGGAGGTGGGGCCCATTATTGTGGAAATTAAGGTAGTCAGCCAGGAGGGGCTAGTAGTCACGATTCCAATCTTTGCTAGTTTGCCTCTCATTCTCTTTTATGTTTTGCTAGTCCTTCCCTTACCTTGGCCATGGATTCTTTGACTACTCCCAAATGGTCAACATAGAAACAACATTCTTAACCCAATGCAGCACACAGTCCTCCTATGTAAGGGCATTTTCTTTTGACTTAGCTTCTTAACCAGGGATCACAGGATGACATATGCTTTTCTGTATCTGCTTCCAACTAACTTTGGGGCATTGTTGTCAGGGGCCAGAAAGGCTGAAATGCTAGTCAAGAGCAAAGAGGTAATTCAGTCAATAGGGTATTTATCAGAAGCATCTGGTTTGCAAACTCTGTTGAAGAGTCAGGGAGCATTTACATCAGCTGTACTGGTCCACATCAGCTTTGAGCAAGTCCAGGGCTCACAGACCTTCAGAGCAGATTGTAGTCAGCAACTGATGCCTGGATGTGTCTACCAGTCAAGAGGAAACCTGTTGAGACAAGTTCAGACTAGGAACAGATGTTAAAGTTTATGTACTTAAAGGAAACTAATGTATATTTGAAACTTTTAGATCCATATTGAAATCCGTATCATAAAACAGCAGGAATAGATGCATACCTTTGAGTCCTATCAAAAACTACAGATTTGGGTTAGAGGCATTTACATTTTTCTTCTGTCCAAAGAGCCAGGTATGGATTGGACAGAGATGTTTTGGGACTGGTGAGAAACACCTTTAAGTTTATATTTTGATGGCAACCAGAATAAATCTAAAACCTTGAGCTTGTGACCCAAACAATAAGTAGTTACTTTTCTACCAGTTTATGAGAACTATGCCATCGAAGGGGAAAGAAAATTGAAACATTTTTGTATCTTATTTATATATTTGTACTCTTGTAACCTGTATTTACATCTTAAATCATCTTCTGAGACCTTCAAACTTATGATTATATCCTCAGACCTCTATATATAATGAGCTAAAAGCTGGCTATAACCTTGTGGAAGGATCTGGCTGTCTGATGTTGCCAAACTGACAAAGTCATAGCTAGCCTAGCCATGAATACTATCAGAGATCCCAGAAGGATAAATAAATTATACCTAAGTACATACCAAGCAGCTTTGAAATCTATTAAAAATGACAGGAACCAGTTCATATGCAGCCATACCCAGATCTCCAAGCATTAGAGGCAGAAGTATCAGAACAGCAGGCTTCATCAGACCCATAAGATAAGAGATTCCTGTGGAAGAGGGGCATGGAAAACACTGACCTTATTTTGTCTAGGAAAAAGAGGTGTAATCAATTCTCCAGAGCTCTGCTGTTTGCCCACAGTCTGGGCTAGATCCTGGCAACAGGTAGTGTATTGGGGCATCTTGCCCAATGGTCAGCATCATTATAATCCAGGTGGAGACCTCATGGTGTCCCATAATCTTCTCTGGAGACCTTGGGTCACTGATAGGATCTGGAAGCCTCTGTCTGCCCACTGTTCTTCTGAAGAGGTGACTTTGTCTCTCTCTCCTTTTCATTCTCTCTCCCTCCCTCCCTCCCTTTCTCCCTCCCTTCCTCTCTCTCCCTCTCCCCCCCCCCTCTCTCTTTCTTTATACCCTCATATCCCCTCTACCTTCATACCCTTCCAGTACCCACTAAATAAATTCTTCATACCCAAGCTCTCTCTGCATGGTGTATCTGTCTGTCCCTTACCCACCACGGTCCTCCCACCCACCATGGGACCCACCAAGAGTCACTCACACTATAAATCATAATATTGGTGCATGACTCAGCCAGGCTTTCTCCGTGTTCCCTCCGGCCTGTGAGCCAACAGGCCGAGTCACTTTCCCGCTGTCTGCAGCATCGCTGTGCACAACACCAACTGCAAACCATAAGGCCCTCCTCCAGGTCAGCTGTGCACAACACCAACTGCAAACCATAAGGCCCTCCTCCAGGTCAGCTGTGCACAACACCAACTGCAAACCATAAGGCCCTCCTCCAGGTCAGCTGTGCACAACACCAACTACAAACCATAAGGCCCTCCTCCAGGTCAGCTCTCACTGACATTCACCTATGGCAGTTCCCCACATCTGAGGACTGAAATCTCATTTCTCATCTCTTGACTGTTGTCCCTCAGGTTACTCGACCCTAGTCACCACTCCCTGAATCAATAGAATCACTCTGTCTCCAGGATGCTTGTAGATCTTGTTAGCCACTGGAGCTTGCTTTTTTTTTCTCTCCCTCTCTACCTCAATTATGGGAAATGGCCTAAGTATCCCTTACACAACAACTGAAAGTAGCCACCTAACAGTACTTTAGATCCCAATATTATGCAGGAGCTTTCTCATTTCTGTCAGCGAACTAGCAGATGGAAAATTTTCTATATATCCAGTCATGCTAAACTCTGCCCCGCCAGCATCTCCCACCTGTCCACTCTTCCCTCCATTGGGCCACCATGGCTAAGCCTGTCTGGGGCGGGATCTTGGGCAGGAGCTGGCAAGCCTGGTTGGTCTGTAGTCTGCGCAGTGGCTGTTCCAGTCCTAGCCCACCCATCTGCCCTAACGCACCCGTTCACGGACCCTGCAGGGGGCTGACTACTTCATATAACAGTTGTTTAGCTTTGTCGTCATCTTGTGGGACTCCTCAGTAGGAGCAGGGGCTGTCTCCACTCTTTCCCTGGCTTTTGAGATCCTACTCCTCAACTGGTTCATCTTGCCCAGCCTGAGTACACGGGAAGGTTCTTAGTCTTACTGCATTCAGATATGCCATGTTTTGTTGATACTCATGGGAGACCTGCCATTTCCTAAACAGAAAGGGAGGAGGAGTGGACTGGGGGGTGGAAACAGAGGTGGGGGAGAGTCTCAGTTTAAGAAGGGATCCAGCCCATCATGGTGAAGGAGGCATGGCAGCCGGAGCTTAAGGTGGCAGCAGGAGCATGTGGTGGGTGGTCACATGGCACCCACAGCCAGGAAGAGTGGCCAGGCTGTAAAACCTCAAGGTCCATCCCCAGTGACCCACCTTCTCCAATCAGGATCCACCCTCTAAGGGTTCCTCAACCTGCTGAACCAGCGCCACCAGCTGGGAATCAAGTGTCCAGACATGAGCATGTCTGTGACAGAGCATTTCACATTCAGACCACAACATACGTATTCTACAGACTACATGGACTACAGCAGTTTGGAATAAATTCTAGCCATGCAGTAACAAATGTTATCCAATAGATTTAGTGTGTTACAGTCATAATTTTTGTTTTATGCCAAAAAGACCTTAGTGAGAAACAATGATCAGCTACACATGCCTTGATCATAACCCCTGAATCTTCATCCATAAAGTTAAAAATTATAATTAGGAATAAATGGTATATGCAGTGAGCTGTCTCCTAAGAAAACACCTATCATTCCTCACTATGATAAAAGCCGGGGACTGAAGAGTGGTACAAGTGATAGAATATTTCCTAGTGTATGTAGGAGCCAGCCATGATAAGCTAAATATAAACAGATCACCCAAAGGAAGTTCTTTACTTCCAACTATTATCATCTGCCAGAGTAGGACTCAGCCATCTATAAATTTAATAGAGGTCTGAGTCTCAGTAGTTTACCCTGAAACAATATCTAATTGCAGGAAGAACCATAAATTGAGATTACCTGAGCACCAACCAAGAACACACCATCCAAAGGAAATGCCTATCGTTCCTACTGCTGTAGATAGGATCACCTGCCAGCACATACTCACTAGGACACCCTTAGACAAATGTCAGCCAATCAGGGGTCCTGAACCTCAGAAACCCCTCACCCCCACCTTTACTACTATAAAAACCCAACTCTAACTGAGCTCAGGGCTCTCAGTTTATTCCAGTATGTTGGACATGCAGAGAGACCGAGTTTGCAAACTTGCATACAATAAAGGTTCTTTGCTTTTACATACGGGACTCAGTCTCTTTGTTGGCTTTTGGGGAACTTCATGGATTTGGGCATAACAGTGTACACAAAGCCCTGGGATTGCTCTCCAGGTTGCACAAACCAGGCATGCTCTAGCCCCAAAGTTCCAGGATTACAGGTGTGCACTGCCTGCCTAGCTGGTCCCAGAACTTGTCTTTCTAAACCAAGTAAGCAGAAGTCTCAACTCCAGAGGAGTTGCCATCATCCCCAGGCACTATTCCCGCTATGGCAGCTACCCCGCTTTGCCCTTACCCCCTCTCCCAGGTCTGTGTTCTAGCACCTACACACACACCCTCACAACCACACACCCTCACATCCCTCACACCCCACACCCTCACACCCCCACACATCCCTCATACCCCCACACACCCCCACACACCCTCACACACCCACACACCCTCACACCTTCACACCCCCACATATCCTCACACACTGACACACCCCGTCACACCAACCCCAAACCCACCCACCCTCACACCCCCACATATCCTCACCACCC